>NC_080730.1:7977340-8280340 GCF_019097595.1 Hemibagrus wyckioides | reverse complement strand
AAGTTGTTACAGCATAAAACTGTAACAGTGTAAATTTGTAACATTGTAAAGCTCACATTGTAAAGCTGTAACATTGCAAAGCTGTAACAGTGTAAAGCTGTCATATTGTAAAGCTCACATTGTAAATCTGTAACATTGTAAAGTTGTAACATTGTAAAGCTCACATTGTAAAGCTGTAACAGTGTAAAGCTCACATTGTAAATCTGTAACAGTGTAAAGCTCACATTGTAAAGCTGTCACATTGTAAAGCTCACATTGTAAAGATGTAACATTGTAAAGTTGTAACATTGTAAAGCTGTAACAGTGTAAAGCTGTAACAGTGTAAAGCTCACATTGTAAAGCTATAACAGTGTAAAGCTGTAACAGTGTAAAGCTCACATTGTAAAGCTATAACAGTGTAAAGCTGTAACAGTGTAAAGCTGTAACATTGTAAAGCTATAACATTGTAAAGCTGTAACAGTGTAAAGCTGTAACATTGTAAAGCTGTAACATTGTAAAGTTGTAACATTGTAAAGCTGTAACAGTGTAAAGCTCACATTGTAAAGGTATAACAGTATAAAGCTGTAACAGTGTAAAGCTCACATTGTAAAGCTATAACAGTGTAAAGCTGTAACAGTGTAAAGCTGTAACATTGTAAAGCTGTAACATTGTAAAGCTGTAACAGTGTAAAGCTCACATTGTAAAGCTGTAACAGTACAAAGCTGTAACATTGTAAAGCTCACATTGTAAAGCTGTAACATTGTAAAGCTGTAACAGTGTAAAGCTCACATTGTAAAGCTGTAACAGTACAAAGCTGTAACATTGTAAAGCTCACATTGTAAAGCTGTAACATTGTAAAGCTCACATTGTAAAGCTGTAACATTGTAACGCTCACACTCTAAAGCTGTCACATTGTAAAGCTGTAACATTGTAAAGCTCACATTGTAAAGCTGTCACCGTGTAGAGCTGTAACTGTGTAAAGCTTTAACATTGTAAAGTTATAACAGTGTAAAGCTGTAAAATTGTAAAGCTGTAACAGTGTACCACTAACACTATAAAACCTGGATCGTTTATGGTATTTACTGACAAGATTTTAGCCTTATAGCTCATAATACAAAATTTAAGATGATAAAAAAAGATGCCTTGTGAATAAATGTTTACACTGGCTGGGTCAGAACATATTCAATCCATTTTAAACACCTGCTTTGCAATTCAGTGTGTTCTTTGTTATACTAGAGGAGGTTAATATGCTAATTTGAAAACATTAGAAGATAGAAACCTGTTTCACAATGTCACACAATCCCTACTCTCTCTCTCTCTCTCTTTCTCTCTCTCTCGCTCTCAGAGGCTTAATCTCTACTGGTGTGCACAGTGTGTGTAAACCAGTTGTGTCCTGAGATCAAAGAAACTCTCCATTCTAAAGAGTGTCGCAGTTCACACACTCATTTTTTCACAGTAGCAGAATAATGTTTGATGTTTATAGTTTTTCAGACGTTTCAGATAAATCGAACAGTTGAAAGTCTTGTGTCAGAATACTGGAAGCTCGTCGTAAAAATCCTTCGTGTACCATTCACTGTCCCATTTACTGCCCTCTAAACGCAGCAGCAGTGTGCCTCTCCTTATATTACATGAAGCCATTTTGCCTTCTGGTTTAATATACAGTCTGGATAAGCAACAAGAAAAAGGAAAAAATATCCAAATGTGATGCAAAACTATGAATTACACTCTTTTGTATTCTGAGGAGACATTTTTAAATGCCTTATAAAGTGCTCACTGATGTTAAGTCAAGTGTTTAATTTATATATGAGAAGATGTCATGTATAGTTCATAATGAATGGAGTTCAACGTGGAGGATAATTATGAAGTCTTTTTTGTTATACAGAATCTTACCTACACCATATATCTGAGGAAAATGATGATATCCTCAGTAATTTTGTCTCAATTTCACTCTCTGTCTGTACAAAACAATTAAAGCATTCACCTCAATCACATTAGGTTATACTCAGTGTCCGTATTTACCAGTTGCCTAGCAGCAGGATTCTCATGACCTATTGCGTGTTTGCCTTCGAAAGAACGTATGGTCAGTTCTTCATTTGGGAGCCACAACACATGGCAAGTGTGTGTATGTCTGTAACACTGAGCACTGAGTTGGTTTCTAAATGCTGCAAAAGTTGACTTGTGTAAGAGAATAAACTTTTAAACTTGTTATATAGCAAGAGCTCATATTTGATTATCATTTTTATGACCTGCCAGGCTTTGGACAAGTGGGTTGATTTATGTAGTGTGCAGTCATGCATTACTGATAACTTTTCTACTGACAAAACCTATTAACATTATACCAAATTGTCCCATTGCATATTTCTAGCAGAGAGATTTCAGGAAAATGTCACCTTACAACTCACAGCTTTAGAGAAAACATTCACATCAATTTTTTCACCAGAATTTGGATTATGTTTTGGACAATGTTCAGAATTGGATCTTGGATAACAAATAGATGGCTATGTCTAATTCCTCCTGTTTCCTCTTTTTCTTACAAACCAAACTGTTACTTGGTGAGTCTTTATAGATAAAAAAGAAAGAAAGTAAAAGTGATATATTCTATATGGACAAGGTTTCTCCATCGCAAGGTCATCATCCCCCCCCTCTTTAAAAACGAACATGTTACCACAGCAACAAGCAACAACCCAATCATGTTTCCCCTCATATGTTTATTGTATCTTGGAGACAACTGTAAGTCTTCAAAGCTGGTTGAGGCACACATGCACTAAACCACTCAGATGCTCAAGTCATTAAAGGATTAGAGTCATGTTTATAGCCTCTGTGCAAATCTGGCATTGTATTTCTTGGACAAACTTATTTTATTGAAATATTAAAAATGTGAATGATGTGTTTGTGTACAGGTGTGTCCTGTGAGACTGATTGTTTAAGTAGTTAGTAGCTCTGGTTTAAACTCTGGGTGTTACCTGTAAAGACTGTTAAAAAGGATAAACCAGCATGAAGACCACAGCGCTGTCTATGGAAGAAACGTAATTCATTCTGAAGTTGAGAAAAGAAGGAAACTTGATCTTTGCTTAAGCAATGGGCATAGTCATTACAACTATTTGTAATGTCCTGAAAAAGAAACAAAACTATTATATACCAGTGTACTTTTAATCAAACATTGAAAATGCTGTGAAGAAACACTCAAAAACAACAGGCACCGACAATCTCCAAAGGGCAGGGCTGAAGTTATCATTCACCAAAAAAAATTCTATCCACACATTGGCTTTGCTTGTCAGTCCCAGTGAAGAAGGTGTGGCCACTTTGCTCGTCAGTCCCAGTGAAGAAGGTGTGGCCACTTTGCTTGTCAGTCCCAGTGAAGAAGCTGTGGCCACTTTGCTTGTCAGTCCCAGTGAAGAAGGTGTGGCCACTTTGCTCGTCAGTCCCAGTGAAGAAGCTGTGGCCACTTTGCTTGTCAGTCCCAGTGAAGAAGCTGTGGCCACTTTCCTTGTCAGTCCCAGTGAAGAAGCTGTGGCCACTTTGCTTGTCAGTCCCAGTGAAGAAGCTGTGGCCACTTTGCTCGTCAGTCCCAGTGAAGAAGCTGTGGCCACTTTGCTTGTCAGTCCCAGTGAAGAAGGTGTGGCCACTTTGCTCGTCAGTCCCAGTGAAGAAGCTGTGGCCACTTTGCTCGTCAGTCCCAGTGAAGAAGCTGTGGCCACTTTGCTCATCAGTCCCAGTGAAGAAGCTGTGGCCACTTTGCTTGTCAGTCCCAGTGAAGAAGGTGTGGCCACTTTGCTCGTCAGTCCCAGTGAAGAAGCTGTGGCCACTTTGCTTGTCAGTCCCAGTGAAGAAGCTGTGGCCACTTTGCTTGTCAGTCCCAGTGAAGAAGACATGGCCACTTGGCTTGTCACGCCCAGTGAAGGAGTGGCCACTTTCCTTGTCAGTCCCAGTGAAGAAGGCATGGCCACTTTGCTTGTCAGTCCCAGTGAAGAAGGAGTGGCCACTTTGCTTGTCAGTCCCAGTGAAGAAGGCATGGCCACTTTGCTTGTCAGTCCCAGTGAAGAAGGTGTGGCCACTTTGCTTGTCAGTCCCAGTGAAGAAGGTGTGGCCACTTTGCTTGTCAGTCCCAGTGAAGAAGACATGGCCACTTGGCTTGTCAGTCCCAGTGAAGAAGGCATGGCCACTTTGCTTGTCAGTCCCAGTGAAGAAGGAGTGGCCACTTTGCTTGTCAGTCCCAGTGAAGAAGGTGTGGCCACTTTGCTCGTCAGTCCCAGTGAAGAAGCTGTGGCCACTTTGCTCGTCAGTCCCAGTGAAGAAGCTGTGGCCACTTTGCTCATCAGTCCCAGTGAAGAAGCTGTGGCCACTTTGCTTGTCAGTCCCAGTGAAGAAGGTGTGGCCACTTTGCTCGTCAGTCCCAGTGAAGAAGCTGTGGCCACTTTGCTTGTCAGTCCCAGTGAAGAAGCTGTGGCCACTTTGCTTGTCAGTCCCAGTGAAGAAGACATGGCCACTTGGCTTGTCACGCCCAGTGAAGAAGGAGTGGCCACTTTCCTTGTCAGTCCCAGTGAAGAAGGCATGGCCACTTTGCTTGTCAGTCCCAGTGAAGAAGGAGTGGCCACTTTGCTTGTCAGTCCCAGTGAAGAAGGCATGGCCACTTTGCTTGTCAGTCCCAGTGAAGAAGGTGTGGCCACTTTGCTTGTCAGTCCCAGTGAAGAAGACATGGCCACTTGGCTTGTCAGTCCCAGTGAAGAAGGCATGGCCACTTTGCTTGTCAGTCCCAGTGAAGAAGGAGTGGCCACTTTGCTTGTCAGTCCCAGTGAAGAAGGCATGGCCACTTTGCTTGTCAGTCCCAGTGAAGAAGGTGTGGCCACTTTGCTTGTCAGTCCCAGTGAAGAAGGCATGGCCACTTTGCTTGTCAGTCCCAGTGAAGAAGGTGTGGCCACTTTGCTTGTCAGTCCCAGTGAAGAAGGCATGGCCACTTTGCTTGTCAGTCCCAGTGAAGAAGGTGTGGCCACTTTGCTTGTCAGTCCCAGTGAAGAAGGCATGGCCACTTTGCTTGTCAGTCCCAGTGAAGAAGGAGTGGCCACTTTGCTTGTCAGTCCCAGTGAAGAAGGCATGGCCACTTTGCTTGTCAGTCCCAGTGAAGAAGGCATGGCCACTTTGCTTGTCAGTCCCAGTGAAGAAGGAGTGGCCACTTTGCTTGTCAGTCCCAGTGAAGAAGGCATGGCCACTTCACCTATCAGTCTTCTGTTACTGTTGATGTTGAACTGAATTATTTACTGCATTGATACCAGTGTTGTAGTGTTGTTGACATATTACAGGGGGCATCAACATGCACACCCCTATTTTCAACCTTTATGATCAGTCTGCTATTCCGCAGAGTCCATTAAGTTAATGCATTTTAGGGAAAATAGGAGTGTGTGGCCTGCAGTGCCTTTTGAAAACACAAAACATCCATTAGTTCTGTTGTTGTCTTCATGCTTGAGGTCTGGGTCTCAGAACGCAGACTGAGCTTTCTCGATTTGCCTCCCAACATGAACATATGCCAAA
This sequence comes from Hemibagrus wyckioides, assembly GCF_019097595.1. Classification (NCBI taxonomy): domain Eukaryota; kingdom Metazoa; phylum Chordata; class Actinopteri; order Siluriformes; family Bagridae; genus Hemibagrus; species Hemibagrus wyckioides. Next base: position 8,274,835 of record NC_080730.1, on the reverse strand, counting down.
TGGTTTCATGTTGTTTCTCATTTTCATTGGCTTGAAGTCAGTCGTGTGACTCAACAGCAGTATGACAACCATGACATACTTTGCCAACGATGCTCTTCAGAGGATCTTTTGTTGAATTTATTTTATAATCAGTTCTGTTTTGGGCAAATTCTCTTCATGCCTGCTGTCAGTTAATTTAAATGAGGGAAAGTAGGTAAGAAAATTAGCATATTATTATATAGTACTCTTCTAGCCCTGTAGTTTTTCCTTTGAATTTATTTTTATTTCTTTTCTAGCCACTGACAGAGCTTACTATTTCACTATAGTGCAAAATAATAATGAATCTAATCTAGATAGCATGCTAAGCTAGTTCATTAGCTTGCCCTAGCAAGGTATTGTTATGTTTGCAATATGCACATGGAGTGATCTGATTAATTTCATAGCACAAAAAGCACTCCAGAAAGCAATCTTTACATTTATGTAAAAAGAAAAAAAGCACCAAAATTTCTCACTTCGGCACCAGTCACTATTTTATAGCCAGGTTGTCATGGAAATCATATTGAATATAGCATACAATTAATAAATACCTCACAAACCCTGCCCAATTTCCTGGCATCACAGAGATGAGGACTTAGTCCTTTCCTTTGCTCTGAAAACATCCTCAGTTCCGTATGGCACGAATTCCACGAGGTGTTGGAAACATTCCTTTGAGATTCTATGTTGGCGTGATTGCATCTCGTAACCGTTGCAGATGTTTCAGCTGCATAGTCACGCTGCCAATCTCCTGTTCTGCCACATCCCAAAGGAGCTCTGTTGGATCCAGATCTGATAATTGTGGAAGCCACTGAAGTAAACATAATCCGTTGTGATGTTCATGGAACCAGCTTTGTGATACGGTGCATTATTTTGCTTCAAGTAGCTATTATAAGATGAGTAAATGGTCATCAAAGGATGCAAAGGATTTGTATCACGTGGCCCAATGTGTGTTAAAAAAACATTTCCCAAATCATTACACCACCACCACCAGAACTGTTGACACAAGGCAGGCTGTATCCATGAATTCATTCTGTTGATATCAACCATCTCCATGTTGTGCCATTATTACAGATTCATCAGACCAGGCAATAAATCTTGTCCAGTTTTGGTGAGCCTTTTCCCAATGTAGCATTCTGATTCTTCTTCTTGGCCTACCGAAACAAACCCTGATGTGATTTTCTCCACTTGTAGCTCAGCCACCTGAAGGTTTGATGTCTTGTGCTTTCTAGAGATACTTTTCTGCTCACCACAGTTGAAATGAGTGCTCAGTAGTGTCTGTAGTACTCCCATTAGTTCGAATCATCAGGTTGTTTCCACTTTCAGAACAGGATGCTTTTTTTTTTTTATTTCATTTGTTTTTCACTCAATTCTTTGTAAACTTCTAGACTGCTGATGTGAAAAATAGAAGCAGTTTCTGAAACATTCAACCCAGCTCATCCCAGACACTGGCAGCACCATGACGCACACCTTTATCTGAGGCCTTTCGTAACCGTCTAGGAACCTTTATGATTATTCATGAGTCTATGGAGTGTCAATTAACATTAGCATAACCAAAAACGAGGTGACATTAGCCTGGCATAATTGTATAAAAAATAGGGTTAAGCTTTAAAAAAGAAGAAGATAAAAGACATTTGAATTTCAATTGAAAGTCAGTAAGAGCGTCTACATTATCCTTTGCTAGCATTCATTCTTTATATGGTTTCTTCCTTGCTCAGGCTAAGACTTGTCCACGCCTCTTCATCAGTATTTATAGTTTTTGCTCATGATTAGTTTTTGTTAGGACTCATTCGCCTGTATATCTTTCCTTTGGGAAAGCAAGATTTTTATTGCAGTTTCGAGCACCTTAATTACTTTATTTCCATAGTACTCATTTTCCAATTCCCAAGTCCTGCTGAAATAGTTGCTGTAGTGATTTGAACTCTAAATCATTCGGAAAGTCAGGGCAAATTAATACAATGCAGAAACTTGAAACTTCATACTTGACATTATTTCCTGCTGGTGAGTGGTTTTTAGAAAGGGTCAGCTCTGCAAACTGACCACACTGTGCAATACTCTACATTCATTCCGACATTAACATATTCTTTACCTGTTTTTGCTCATGGCTTAATACATCTCAGTCAGGATGAATTCCTGCCTCACGCTCAATGCTCCCGGGATCCTGACCTGGATAGCTAGTAAATGTGAATAAGTGAGAGAGGATGGGTTCCCTTTCGAGTCTGGTTCCTCTCAGGGTTTCTTCCTCATATCGCCTCAGGGACTATTTCCTTGCCATTGTCACCTCTGGCTTGTAAATTAGCGCTAAATATAAATTGAAATTAAAAATTTTGTGGTTTATTTTCTGAATTTATATATTCCTGTATGTTCTTTTTAAAAAGCACTATACAAATAAAATTGAATTATCTGTGCATTTCAGAAAACAAACATTTATGTTCCAAATACATTTCTAATACCAATGCTGCCTATTTAAATTCTAGTCATGTAACCCAACTTGAAAACATTATTTAAATTGAACAGATAATGTGTTTGAAATGAATAGCTGTAGATATGAATAGTAGGTGCATTATTAGTTTGTTGTCGTTGTTGTTGTTGGTGGTGGTGGTGGTGGTGGTGGTGGTGTTTTATTTGGTTTTAGATTCAAGAAAGATTCATCATTCAAGAACTTGTTCATAGGGTTGAGAACGGTCATAGCCATCCTTCACAGAGACCTGTGACATTGCTGACATTTCAACCTCTGCTTTTTTCCCCCTAGTGTTTTTGTGTGCAAAGTGGTATGATCCATGTTTAATTTGGGGGGAAAAAAGACAGATAAATAAATAAATCCCTTTAGTAAAAACCCTTTCAGTCTAGACCTTACCTGCCTTGCATTTATATTCAGATACAGATTTAAATACAGATATTTGGAGCACTAAACACATACAGATGAACAGGGTGGCACTGAATTACACTCTGGAAGAAGACACATAGACACGTACACTCTCTCTCTCTGTGTCTCTCATTCAATCTGTCTCTTTGCTTCACATTTTCTCCATGTCTTACACTCATTAACTCATTTGTCAGTCAGTCATTGAGTCAGTCAGCCAGTCAATCAGTCATTGAGTCAGAGTCAGTCACTCATTCAGTCATTGAGTCTGCCAGTCACTCAGCCAGTTATTGGGTCAGTCAGTCATTGAGTCAGTCACTGAGTCAGTCATTGTGTCAGTTAGTCATTGAATCAGTCAGTCAGCCAGTCATTGAGTCAGTTACTCACTGAATCAATCAGTCATTCAGTCAGTCAGTCATTCAGTCAGTCATTGAGTCAGTCAGTCACTGAGTAAGTCAGTCATTGAGTCAGTCAGTCATTCAGTCAGTTATTGAGTCAGTTAGTCAGCCAGTCAATCAGTCATTGAGTCAGTCACTCAGCCAGTCATTCAGTTAGTCACTGAATCAATCAGTCAGTCAGTCATTGAGTAAGCCAGTCACTGAGTCAGTTATTGTCAGTTAGTCAGCCAGTCAATCAGTCATTGAGTCAGTCACTCAGCCAGTCATTGAGTCAGTTAGTCATTGAATCAATCAGTCAGTCAGTCATTGAGTCAGTCAGTCATTGAGTCAGTCAGTCAGTCAGTCTCTCACTCTATCTTTCTCTCTGGAACACAGAGAAACACACATAAATAGCCCAGCAGTAATAAGACACAGGTGAGAATTATCATGCATTACCTGATGGTTTAACCCACCTCAGGCTCGACCACATCCCCCTGCTGCCACACACTCTTATTAAACAAAAGACACTTTGTACAGGATTGTATCCAAACACAGCACAAGAACACACCATTCTCTCTGGTGTAAACACTGCAAGCTGAATCTTTGATGAGTCACAGAATGTCATTTGAATCGTTTCTGGGTAAGACGGTCACCGTCTTAAATTAAAGCCTATTAAAGCGCTCACCACAAGAGATATTTCTAGCATCATTACTTTCTGACTCTTACTACTTTGACCCCCCCGTCTGTCCGCCTGCCAATTAATTACGGATTTTCCTGCTATCTGTACTCTACCTGGACCTCTGCGATAGCCTCTGCCTCGACCCCAAGTAAACAGACTGTACCTTTTTTCTCCTCTTGCTCCTGACTCTCCTGCATTACAATACAAATTCTGTTCTTGTTTACACCACATGGATTCAGCTCATGAAGTCAGGTCCCTCTTTAAGCACAGCATAAAATCAATATAGAGATGTAATGAAAGCAGCCTTGTATTTCCTCACATCGAATCAGACAGAGTTTCTGTGAGAAAATTGTTCTGAATGAAACCGCACTTCCTGTGGGGAACCGATCTGATTATCTGATTATAATCTTCATTCATTCATTCATTCATTCATTTATTTGGCTTCACTAACTACTCTACTGCTGCTTTACTTTAATTGCAGCCATGTGAAACCCAACATGTCTATTAATCCTTTATGAGCACACTCTTATTTTAAATGAACAATTTCAGAGACGTTAAGCAACCAATTTCCTGAATGCATTAAAAAGTGCATGCTGATATCCAAGGGAAATAAATAATGTTCTTGATACTGGCGTGAACTTAATCATTGCTTCAGAAAGACTTCTTTTTTTTTCCAATTACAAGATGCTGCGTTTTTCTTTTGGTTTCCTGTAATCTAAGACAATCTCTTGGGGTGGATGAAAAGGATTTTCATTTAAATCCCAACTCTTTTTGGGTCTGTGTTATCTAATATTTTTTTTTTTTGTATTGCTAAGCAACATAATGTCCCATTCTCTCCTGGGATATTTCTGCAATCATCATTTTCTGTGAAAACTTCTATTCCATGTTTCCCCAGGGACTGAAATTGAGAAGTGCTTGCTGGAGAGTTAAAAATGACACAAACTTGGTTCTGTCTAATTAGAAAATCCAAGCTTAAGTGAGGATGGAGATGTGTTTTCCATTACGTTCTTCTGAATTGGAAATCTGTGTTGTTGTTGTTGTTGTTGTTGTTGTTGTTGTTGTTTGGTTTGGTGTTGATAGTCCACATGGAAATGAACATGGAAGTTAAATTTGATATAAAAATGACCTCATGCTTTTTTTTTATTACTTGAACTGGTACATGGTCCATTGTAGATTATATTATGCTCTAATTGTGCTGAAAAAAGTGATATCTGGGGTCGATGGGTTTGATTCCCGTGTCCACACTGGGTTAGTGGAGTTTGCCTGTTCTCCCCATGCTTCCAGGTTTCCTCTGGTTACTCTGGTTTCCTCCCCAGGTCCAAAGACCTGCACTGCAGGCTGATTATGAGTGTGGTTTTGCCCTGTGATGAGTTGGCACCTCGTCCAGTTTATCCTCCACCTTGTTTGCCCCGTGTTTGCTGGCATATAATTCAAGCTTCCTGTGACCATACATAGGGTATGCGGTTCAGAAAATAGAGGGTTGGATGGATGAAGAATCCATGCACTGTAATTGAAGGGCTTGGGGGGGTGCATACATAATTTCTTATTTCCGTCATTAGGAATTGTTTCTTACTTATTCCCCATTACATTACTACTGAAGTTCTGGTCAGAACGTGCTGATTAATCTTCTGTAAAAGCTCTGGCAAAGATTCTGACTAAATTTACACTCATTCTCATACATTATTGATTCTTTATTAATAACTTACGGATGGAAAGGGTGTAAAGATAAAAAGTGAATACATTTTGGCTTGGGTGAAGGTTTCAGTGAGGAGATTTATTTTATTTTATTTTATTTATTTATTATTTTTTCACATTTTTGGAAGGGTCTCCTGTGTCAGCACTTTGTAAAAGTCATAATTCAGGCTGTTTTATTTAAGCTTTCGGACATGGCGAAGTTTTCACGAGGAAGGATTTAGTTTTAATTATTTATTTAATTCAAGAGAGAGAGAGAAAGAGAGGCTTTTGTAGCTGCTATAATGAAAGTGATAATAGGAACATGTTTCACAGACGTTCCACAACATTAGACGCAAAAAATAAATGGAGCTATAAATATTGCAGTTGTTGGCAAATATAGTAAACAGTAAGCCGTTTTTATACTTGCCTGAAACAGTGTCATACATTCTGCATATTTTAAACAGTTTAATGAGACAAAAAGTTTTTTTTATGTAAAATAATTGTATAAAGAATAAAGCCTATATATTTATAAGCCTATATGTCTGTATGGAAAGACTTAATTATACGTCAATTACTGCAGTAATAGTCCTTTGAATGTGCCAGATGTTATTTACTGAATTGATGTTTTGTTTCTCCGCAGATCTTCACTCGATATGGCAAATGCTACACGTTTAACTCTGGCCAGGATGGACAGCCACTCCGCATCACCACGAAAGGGGGTATGGGCAACGGCCTGGAACTAATGCTGGACATTCAACAGGACGAATACCTGCCAGTGTGGGGAGAGACAGGTAAAGCACACTCTCACACATAATTCTACACACTCACTGACTCACATTAGCTCACTGCTGGGCAACAAATGCCACTAGCACATTAAGATGCTAGCAGGGGAGAGAAGAGCTGCTAAAGCAGATGGAGGGGAATTGTGTGTATAAATAAATAATAACACAATAAACAATTAAAGGATGCACAAGTAATAAAATGCGTGTGCTGTTATATATAACAAGATCAAATCAAGACGAGGGGGTTTCAAACAATATGTTACCACTTGAAATAAATGAGGTTACAGAAAAATCCTCTCCAAATGATGTTTTCCTGTTTTCCCATTAGTCATGAAATTATACTAAAATGAATTTTTCGAAAGTTAAGTTTTAACTCCTGTACAATGAATATCCGTTTTTTTTTTTTGTACTTACTTAGATTAGTTCTAAACAAATTTGAATGCAAATGCACTTCGCCCAGAGCCAGTATAAAATTGTGTAAAAGATAACAGCTTTATCCATCCCATTTCCCCAGACATGCATTACATCCGTCCATCTTGTCCTTGGTAGACTAGATTAATATGCACAATATGATTATGAGAATCTGAATGCTGGCTTCCGTGTCCACACTGTGGCAAGTGATGTCATTGCGCTTTTGAGGCCATTTCTTCTGTCTCCACTGGAGAAGACGAGCACTCCTCACGTGCAGACGGTGGAGTTGTACAACAAGGCACATACCCACTTAGAGTCCCATACAGACCCAAACAGGCAGCAAGACAAGTTAATTACACATCAGATGACATATGGACGTGGGGAGCGTTCAAGTCCGTCTTTTTGCTTTCCACTCAATAGCTTAGTGTAGCTAAACTTAAGCTTCTATTGTTGTAATTGAAAGGAAAGCACAGAGACAGATATGGGAGGGACAAAGTGACAGTTTAAATAGACAGCCTGAGAAGTGCCTGTCTTTCAGACCTGCATTTCCTGAATGCTGATTTCACAAGGCTGTGTGTAGCAGTGTGTGTCTTTTCATCAGAGATAATATGATGTACAGATATACAAGGGCAGTGGTACAGTTTATAAAATATATTTTCAAAGCATCCAGTGATTAATGTGATATGATTTCAAGATGTTTTAATATGATGTGTGCCTGATGTAATACAATTTAATTAAATATCGTGCAACAGATGTGCTTGAAGTGGTGGTGGTCCAAACCTCATTCATACACACCGAGGCACAGAGACTATGCCTCCTTCACTAGACTGACAGACACAGTGGCCATGCCCCCTCACTGGTAATGACGGGGAGTTTATTTCCTCCTTTACTATGTCTGAGAAGAGAATGTAGGGAGAAGAGGTATACAGGCTGTGCCTCCTTCAGTGAGACTGAGAGACATAAGCCACACCTCTTTCAATAGAACTGACAATTACAAAGGTCACACCCACATCATTGATAAAGACGGAACCAGAGCACATAATATCTTCACTAAGACAGCCAAGTACTGAAGCCACACCTCCAACAGAAAAAGACTATGCCTCCTTCACTGGGACTGACATAGACAAAGGCCACACCTCCTTCACTGGGACTGACAGACACAAAGGCCACACCTCCTTCATCAGGACTGACATAGACAAAGGCCACACCTCCTTCACAAAGGCCACACATCTTTCACTGAGAGTGACCTACACAAAGGACACATCTGTTTCAGTGAAAATGACAGGCACAAAGGCCACACTTCCTTTACTGAGACTGACATACACATAGGCCACACCTCCTTTGCAAAGGCCACACCTCCTTCACTGACAGTGACATACACAAAGGACATACCTGTTTCAGTGAAAATGACAGACACAAAGGCCACACCTCCTTCACTGAGACGACACAATGACACAAAGGCCACATCTCTGTCACTGGGGCTGACAGACACAAAGGCCACAACTGCTTCACTGAGAATGACAGACATAAAGGCCACACCTACTTCACTGGGACTAACAGGCACAAAGGCTACACCTCCTTCACTAAGAATGACATAGACAAAGGCCACACCTCCTTCACAAAGGCCACACCTCCTTCACTGTGAATGACATACATAATGGACACACCTCTTTCAGTGAAAATGACAGACACAAAGGCCACACCTCCTTCAGAGAGAATGACAGACAAAGAGGACACACCATCTTCACTGACAAAGGCCACACCTCTTTAATGGACCTGACATCCACAGAGCTCTCACCATATTCATTGTGTCTTAGCCATACTTCAGTCGCACTGACAAATTCAGATAAAAAATATGCTGTGTTTAATTATGATATGAAACTATTTTAAACAAAAGGTTAATGTATACAGTAGCTTATGTACAATTTTGCCAATGTCATTTAATTTCAGTCACATAACTCTTATAAGAGAAAAACTGCAAATGACATGTGAGTGTGAACCCATGGTCAAGGGCAACTCAAACCAGAAGATTTTCATGGTGCCCTTGTTCTGAACTTCATCTTCAATTTATTTTTTTACTTATGCATATAAGTATAAACTCAGTAGAAATTTGACTGTATGGTACTGATAGTAATGAATAACCAGGGCAAAGATGAACAAGCTATTTGTTCACTGACCCATTTCTTTTTATGCCATGTTTTTATTAACATCTTTAATGTTTCATCCATATTTGGTTGGTAGTGCTGCTAATAAAAATGAAGCAAAATGTCACCACTCCTGTGATGCACCCCGAAGATTATTTGACATTAATCTGGGTCACTCCTAGCTTCCAGCGTTTTTTCAGCAGCTCTGTCCATAACGCTGAATACAGAAACTCTCCACAGCGGTGCTGCAAGTGCTTTTCCACCAGCTGTAGACTGAGTAAATGTAGTCAGTACACCAGGCAGGAGGCAAGACCCAGGAATACCTAAAACCAACTGAATATCACATTATTAAAAATAAAGACATACAGGAAACGAAACCACAGGAAACCATAGACTAGGACCAACAATAGAGACAAGATAATCCCTGCCTGCAATCTCACACATGCAATAGTTTACCCCCACACAGAGTCCAGCAGAGGGGTATAAGTATGCAGATTAATGACTGGTAATGGGAAACAGGGGAACTAATTAACTACCCTAGCGACACAGTAATAAGAACAGGAAGCATTGATGATAAAAGGAAAGTGTAGGGGATAATGAGACAGATGGTGCACGGTCAAGGGTAAACTGACAGGATAGACTTGACTGTGATAAACATATAATATATGGTGCCGACACTTAAACTGAGAATTTAAGGCTTTTTTAGAAGTACTAAAAAGTACTACAAAAGTTTGCAGGCATTGTTGAAAACATTCTATTCTATATTTAGTCCATTTTTGATGATATAGTAACCTCCAGTCTTCTGAAAAACTTTTCAACCAAATTCTAGGGTGTGGCCGTGGGGATTTGATCTAATTCAGCCTCGAGAGCATTAGCGAGGTCAGAAACTGATGTTTAGCGTGAAAAGGATTGGAGTGCTCTTAAGTTCTTCCACACCATCATTGGCAAACCGTGTCTTCATAGACTTTGCTTTGTGCACAGAGGCTGGAACAGGTTCAGACCCCTTAGTTACTATAATGGGGAAAAAATGTCATGCTACAGAAAAACAAACACATCCTAAACAGTTGTGTGCTTCCCATTTTGTTTGTGCAACAGATTGGAGAAAGCCTTCACAAGGAGGTAAAGGTCAGATGTCTACAAACATTTGGTCATATTCTGTATACTGTATGAAATAAAACATCTCTGAACCTGATCAGTTAAATAGAGATTTGTTATGAATCCTTTCCCACACTCCAAACCAACAGTGGCAGAAAGCTTCTACATGAAAAAGTCTAATCAAGTAAAAGAAAGTTAATATGATGCCATACTGTATAACATCTTACTGAACCAAACTGCATAATTACATTTGGGTAAAATATATAGTATATAATATTTTTCATCGTCTGTACCGCTTATCCAATCCATCCTCGGGTCACGGAGAGCCTGTGTCTATCTCAGGCGTCATCGGGCATCGGGACGGCGTGCCAACCCATCGCAGGGCTGGTATATAATATAATATACATAAATACCTAAAATATTAGTGTAAAAACAATACAAATTGCGAGTATTTTTCCATGATTCCAAGATTCCTTTTTATTCTTGAATGCTTCAGCTACTTTTCAGATAAGTGATTCTGAGAAGTGAATCTGAATGCAGGTTTATTTGTTTTCTGAGTAATAAAACCATCTAAAATGATATATGAAAGAATTGGCGCTTAGCAAAGCTAATGGAAAATCGAGCAGTTCAAATCTATGCTCTATATACATTATGACACTGTGTACACAACTAAAATATACCTGCATCCTTCTTCTTACATTCAACGCTCGTTGTTATCTCTGAGCTATGTATAGAAACGATTAGCATGCTTTTCTAAGCTGCATGTGTGTTTCTGATGTGCCTTTTTGGAACATTTTGCAAGCTAGATTTCATTTAAGGCTGATGAGGCCTCACTTAGATGCGTGTGTTAGCCGCTGGACTTTTTTAAAATTATTATTATTATTATTAGTATTATTATTATTATTATTATTATTATTATTATAATTACCCATCAAAAAGAAAGATGAACCCGTTTAAACGATCAGTCAGATCCATCATGTTGTGTGAGTAACCCGAGTACGTCGCCATCCCACTAGTTAATGTAAAATCTATAAATGAAGAATACATTTGAGCTTACAATGCCAGCGAGTATCGACTTCTCTATAATCTTAAATGTGTGTTTATTCACATATTCATTACTGAGGTGCCAATGCCTCCACATTTAGGTATCAGAGTTGCAGTTACGACTGTGTATTTCAGTCCACGCTCTTAGCTTAGTGTTTGTCTGCTCTGCCGCTCGGGGTAAATATACAGCAGGCTATAAGGCAAGCTAAGAGCTTGGCAGGCTTTCAGCAAAGCAATATGATACATATGATTTAATCAAGGACAGTGTAGACCTAATGTTCAGTAGAGCATTTTATCACCACTTTCCTGATGACCTTTGCCAAAATGCTTCAAAGCGATATTTCCGGAATTTATCTCATCTCGCAGTTTAACCAGACTAAGCACTAACACTGTGGCTTTTCTTCCAGATCTGTAAAATAATTTATCACAGCTTGAGCCGAGTGAGCCTCGGCGCATGTGTGAGAAAAATATCAATCTTTAATATTTTTTTTTTTCGAATGTCTACGAAAATATTTATACTTACCTTCAGAATTGTGTTTATTTTTTCAGAATATAATCTTTTATTTTTATTGTATAAGTATAAAACAGCACCAGCGTGAATGATCATGGGTCAGGTTTTATTACCTTCAGTTACACAGGACCTTATTTGTAATACTAATTGTCTTTATACACATTAGTCCGTGCTGAATTCTCTGTTCTGATTGGTCAGGAGGTGGTTAATCAATTTACCGTAACAGTAATCACAAGTTTAATCCAAATCTAAATGAATAAATGAATTAAATACTTGTCTTGCAGACTTTCCACAAAATGAAATGTAACCACAAATGATCGAAAAAGAGAAGATTTGTTTATTAGGAAAATTTTTTAAAAAAAAGTATATTCTACGGCATATTGCTGTGGTGTGCTGTAGCTATATCACACCATCTCATTTTTGATTACTTTCCTATAACAGCCAGGACGCTCCATCATGTTTTATTCCTAGCTTATTGAGCTAGCCAAAGGCAATGTCAAAGAAAGAAATGGGATGAAGGTAAGAGAGGGGAAAAAAACACCTTTGGAAGAACCAAGATTCAGTCAGGGACCATCCTTCTCTGTATAGCTGCTGTGTGAATTATGAGTTTTTCTTTTCAAATAGTCTGGGATATGTCATTTATATGAAAGAAAAGATAACGGTTAGCGTTATTTCACGAACCAGAAATCAGTAGGGAAAGAAATCAGCTTGTTAGTTATTTATAATTTTTACAGCCCATTATTCAGTAACTACAGTACAGGTTTCGTTATGAAGACTAAATAGAGTAAGGTTGTTATAGTGAAGAGTATAGCTTTAGATCTAGAGCTAGATGATTGTTTTTAGTTTATTTACTTATTATGCAAAAGAAAGAAAATGGAGTGTACACTGATTTGCCACGGCATGCGTTAGGGAAGAGATCTGTTAATGCTATTTGTTTGCAATGCCACTGCAGCTGACTGATCAGATACAAACTGATTAAAAGTTTTGAGGGATATGTGTTTGCTTAGTTCAAATGGGCACAAAGTTAATAAAACCAAAAAAAAAATGGTTGTAACTTGTCATGTCTCCCAAAAATAAGCACAAATCTGTTCTCAGGTCTGAGAGCTTATTTACAGCTCTAGCTCTGATAGTTAGAAAGCATTTGCACTGGAGAAAATACAAAAATGCTAAATAAATGTCTACTTACAGAAAATGTCAACATGGTATGTAGAACATTCCCGTTAAAATTTCTATGCACTATAAGAACGTTTTTGTGCTTCTTGAACGTCCCATTCTATATTTAGTCCACTTTTGCTGTTACATCCACTCTTCTAGATTTTAAAGTGAGGCTGTGGAGATTGATTTGTGTCCATTCAGCTACAAACGCATTAGTGAGGTCAGGTACTGACATCAGACAAGAAAGACTAGAGCACAGTCGGCGTTCCGGTTCTGTGAGGTTGAGGTCTGAGCTCTGTAAAGATCACTCAGTTTCTTTTAGTTTACACTTGGCAAACCGTGTCTTTGTGCACAGGGGCATTGTCATGCTGGAACAGAAGCATGAGCCTTTTAGTTCCAGTGAAGGGAAATTGTAATTCTATAGCATAAAAAGACAGAAAATCTAGAAAATTGTGTGCTTCTTTGTAGCAGCACTTTGGGGAAGACCCACATGTAGCACATACGGCGTCAGATGTCCACACACATATAGTGTTTTAGACACATAAAAAATCATGCAGAATTCAAAAGTGCAGTCTTTTTACAGAACTAGGACATTTTTATGTATTTAAGGCAAAGCTTGCCTCAAACTGTGCATCTAATTTTTTGTAAGATTACTGATGTGTATTGGTGTGGCTCATGATGTTCTCTATTTGTACTCTACAATGCCTAGAAATGTAAGAGCTATCAGTGTAGAGTGTCATACACCGAGCACGATTCCTCAGTCATATTAAGAAGTCAGTGGTCAGCACACTGTCAGTGCATTGTAAATCTGACTCAGGTACCTTTTCCTGAGCGTTCCCACATCCGTCAGCAGAAACAAGATCCTAAATCATTAATTCAACCATGCATAGAAGACCACTGCATATCGTAACCGAATCGGTTCTCTTTCCCTTACAGATGAGACGTCTTTTGAAGCCGGCATCAAAGTGCAGATCCATACTCAGGACGAGCCGCCGTTCATCGATCAGCTGGGATTCGGAGTGGCGCCAGGCTTTCAGACTTTTGTGTCCTGCCAGGAGCAGAGGGTAAGCGACTGCTGCTGTTCCAGTCTCTGTAGATGTGACGGCTAGTGGTAGCCATGCAACAATAATTAAAGAGAATTTATACAAATTGATTTTTCCAACGAGTTTTAGGTCAGCACCCTGAAATGACATTGAGAAACTGCTCCTGAATGTCATACTGTGTTAATCAACTGAAGACTCCAGTCATGGACTTGCACAGAGATACTGCATACCCTTTAGTACCAACCTGAAAATTCACTTCAATTCAATTTTATTTGCAACAGTGGACACTGGCACAAAACAGCTTTACAGAAGTAAAGAAATCCCAGATATACATTACAAATGGAGTAAGCCAGAGTTGATGGTGGTTAGAAAAAAGTACATGAGATGATATTAGGATGAAACCTTAAGAGAAACCAGACTCAAAAGCGAACCTATCCTCATAGAATAGAATAGAAGCCTTTATTTGTTACATATACATTACAGCACAGTAAAATTCTTTCTTGAGTACAGTGTCAGCCATAATACAGCACCCTTGGAGCAGTGAGGGTTAGGGGCCTTGCTTGTGGCAACTTGGCAGTGCTGAGGCTTGAACTCCAATCAACAAACAAAAGCTTTAACCACTTGAGCCTGCACTGCCCAACTTAAGCCTCCATTGCCCCAACTGAGCTTGCACTGCCCAACTTGATGCACCACTGCCCCTTTTGAGTCACCACTGCCCCACTTGAGCCTGCACTACCCCACTTGAGCCAACACTGCCCCTTTTGAGTCACCACTGCCCCTCTTCAGCCACCACTGCCCCTTTTGAGTCACCACTGCCCCTCTTCAGCCACCACTGCCCCTTTTGAGTCACCACTGCCCCTCTTCAGCCACCACTGCCCCACTTGAGCCACAACTGCCCCACTTGAGTCACCACTGCTAAACTGGGTGACACTCAAGGGTGCAATTATAAATAATTTCCCTTTATAACTGTGTATTATATATATATATAATATATATATATATATATAGTAATATATATATAGTATATAATATATTATATATAGTAAAATAATGTGATTATGTGAGCACCATATGAGCAACTTCTGAGCATCAGAGTTAGTTCTGAATTCATTGCAACTTAGCCTGAAGTCTATTTTGTTACACTTATCAACTGTTCACCGATGGAAACTTGAGTGCAGAACTGTTCATGGCAATTGCAATCCCAAGCCGTTGTAGTAAAACCGTTCATAGCAATTGCAATCCTAAATCACTGTTATGGTTTTTACCATCCACAGCAATCTCGCGTATCTTTAGGCGGTCCATGTGGGCCATCCCCAGCAGCAGTGAGCGCTTTCCAAGTGATGAGAATTCCAACCAGAAGTACGAAACTAAAATACAAAAAAAAAAAAAAAAAATCAATATAGCTCACTTTGTTGTATAATGGAGCTTTCATACTGGGCATATTTCTTTGGTAGCAGCTGCAAGGCGGGTGGAAATAACTTCTAAAAGTTGGGGGGAAAAAAAGGTCTCCTTTTTGGAAAAGTACTGATTGACGTCAATCGCGTTTTCTTTTGTTTTTTCTTCTTTCATGACGTCGCAAGTTGTGGAGTATATGGAGTATAAAATTCAACCAGTGGAATGACTATAGACTTATCAGACATTTTCACAAACAAGCAAAGGAATTATTTTATCGCCGTCAAATTAGTCAGGACGCTGTTGGCTTTGAGTTTGAGACTTAAGGTTAACCTTACACAAAATTTTTGTGTCACCATTTACTATGAAGATATAAGCAATCGTGTTAAAAAAAAAGGGTGCAAAATAAAAAACATAAAGTGGTTTTCACACAAGACACGCTTGCTGCGAATCCGAGTGCAATTGTTCCTCACACCTCTGACTCATTCATGTGGATCGTGGCACGGTTCCTGGGCACCGGAACACAGACCACCTCCTACAGATGGCCTACAATCGGTCTCAATTCCCGCAGTTCGCTTCCCAGTCCGCATGACAGCTTCCACATTACCATATATTTTTTTTCATGTGAACCCCATCAGAATAAACTTCCAGTGTGAAAGACCTGGAAAGCAGAGGTCCAGAGGCTTAGAACAAGTTCATATGTCTGGGCTACCCAGATTTTTGTTCATGCTTGGTCAGCGTACTTGTAGTTTGCTTGCCAGGACAAGTGTATTTTATTTTATTTAATTTAATAAGTGATAAATTAGACCACAATGCTATCAGCAACCAACTACCTTTTTTTTCTTTACCCCAAAAGAATTTACATTTGTGGCAGTGCAAAATAATGAACAGTGCTGGAAGCTGTTAGGGAAAAAAAGATTCATAGAAGTCGTTACAAACAGTTTTTTTTTTTACTCCTGAGGAGAGGAAATGCCACTCTTAATCCTTTCGAAGAGCAGGTGAAAGGTGGCCTGATGCTGATATGTGACCGGTCAGCTCTCTGGCTTTCGTAATTGGAGACGAGTGAAATCTCGACGGGAAGCAAATCGATTTCTTTTAACATCCAGCTTTGCTGTTTCATGCAGATCCAATCACAAGAACCTAGGTTCTGGCTCTCTTTAATCAGTGTGTATGTGCTGCTCTCATCTCTTTCTTATCATAAACCACTCTGCCTATAAATCTCACAAACAAACACCGAGCCCAGAGGCAGTACTGGCGATGTTATACAGCTAAACCAAATGAGCGTGTTTACATAGCCATATCGGCTGTGTTCTAACACTCAGCACAGCGTGTGTAGGTGGCTATCTTTCCACTGGTATGGTTGTTGTTTTTGCCATGCTGATAGTGAATTGGCGACAGGCCCTTGTTTTCGAGGGTGGTGAAAGTGTTGCATTAAAAGCAGTTTTTTTAGTGATTTAATGCCCCACCCTATTCTTCATTTTCATTCAATTCCAGATGACTACATTCAGCTGGAGCTTTTCATGTGCAGCAATTCTAATGCACTACACACATTCCTCACTCTACTCCAGCTTAGACTGACAGAGAAAGCTACGGCAAACCGAACAGCCTGTTCTCACTATATTTAATTAGCCCAGTCACTCTGGCTGTCTCTCTCATCTGTGACAAACTGTCTCCCCTCAGCTTACCCAAAGCTTCTTCAAATAAACTTAATTTATATTTTCAATTTTCGGTCAAAAACTACATTAGTTAGTCAACTTTGTTTGCTTTTTTTTTCTCCTTGTATTTGTATGTAAGTATTTTTATTTTATTTTTCGAAATTGGAACAACAGTTATGTTAACCAAGTTGAAAATAAATGTGCTTATAGAACAAAAGAAATAAGTATACATTGTAATTATGCTTATACAGTTACTCTATTCAATTATATAAATTAATATATGAATTGTAAATAAATATGAAATATATTTTATAATAAATATAAAATATTGATATATTCAATTAGATAAATTCTTCTTTTTTTGCTTTACTATTTTTACCATCTTCTAAAATTGTAAGTCCAAGTTTATTTTCTGATCACTTAAACTTTCAAAATTATTATTTTATTTTATTTTATTTTATTTTATTTTATTTTATTTTATTTTTATGAAATGCAGATCTTTGTAATTATAGTGAAAATATAGTAAAGTATTGTTTTCTGCAAGGAAAAGAATATTTCTGAACATTTTAACAATATAGTGTTTCCAAAAACAGGCAGAATATTGTTTCTGGTTGTATGTGTAAGTATCTGTTCTTTTAAGAAATCCTCATCTACACACTCCATCTGTATCTGGCATGAATTATGCCTCTAACAGTTCCTCACCTTCATCTCTTTTTCAACTTTTTGCAAGCTTTCTTTAAACACTGATGCTATCAGAAGTGCGAGTGTGCAACAAAATATTTTCAAAGAATCTTTTGCATTATTCTGAGATACAGTCATACATTTTTAATGAATTAACGCTGGGTTTTTTTTCCTTCATATGCAAAAAATCAATTTACGCAAATATAAAACCTGCTCTTCAGATGTAATGTATGTACCTTTCACACATTACTGGCTTTCACAAATTTCCAGGCTGGAGCAAATGACATATAAGTGCTAAAGGAATCTCTTTGAATAGAGACTTTATAACGCATATATAGGCAGAAACATTGACAGATATGTTAGAAGAAAGAAGCAGTTCTATGTAGACCCTGTTAGTAAATCAGCTTACACCAGACTGCAATCTTTGCCATCTATGCTGAACCCTGTCTCAGGCTACACGAGAACTGAAAATATCAGCTGCAAATATTAGAGTCAGTTATTGACTTATTCAATAACTGACTCTTTAAAGTCAAGTCAGTTATTGACTTATTCATTAAGACCAGAGCGAGTCCACTGTGCTTTTTGGTAAGGTATCGAGGCGATTTAGTTCAAAAAATCTGACTTATAAAGTTTATGTTTTAGAAATACATGATACAAAAATGTGTTTATAAATACATTATGTTTTTATAAATGTGTAGTAAACAAAAACAAAACAAATCAGGCCAAAAAAATAAGACAGTTTACCAAAAAAAACTTGTTAAACACATCTTTGTTTGCAAAATGGGACTTAATAAATGTGTGTTATTTCTTTGCTAATTTTTTCCCTACTGATCAAACCTCATTTGTCTGTTATGTCAGATGTACTGAAAATGCACAGTAGTTGTTCATTCACAGAACACTTGTGTTTGTTTAATAGTCTGCAAAGAACAGTGGACCTCATTTGTCAAGCTTTTTGTTTAAGGTTGTGTGCAAATGTTTGCATAAGACAAACTAAACTAACATCTACTGCTAGCTTACTCTAGTAACTGTTGGAAACACTGATGTTCTTCATTCTCGCTGATCACCTGTAATGTACAATGCACGTTCCCAGCACAGCTCAATTGCATGTAGAGTGACGCCCACAAAACTCCATATAAGGTCATGACAGCTAGAAGCATTAAATGCCTAAAAGAAAAGGTGTAAGTGGGATTTATTTTGACTAATATGTATGCGGGAAAAAATCTTTTTAGCGGTGTAAACATGAATAATTAATGGCAATAATTTGACACAAACAGGCTTCACAGAATGTTCTTTATGTTATTCTTAGTCCCTGAACTAGTGAACAAGGATGAGGAGGTGTTTTTCATAGAGACTTCAGAGCTTTTCTGTAAGTAATTCTGGATAAGGCTGTGTGCTAAATGCAATTCAGTGTATTTCAGATACACTTTATTTCCAAAATATTTTTGGGACACCCCATTCAAATCATTGAATTCAGGTGTTGTTTTTCAGGGGTTGGGCTCGGCCCCTTCGTTCCAGTGAAAGGAACTCTTAATGCTTCAGCTTGCTAAGACATTTTAGACAATTTCAGGCTCCCAACTTTGTGGGAACAGTTTGGGGATGGCCCCTTCCTGTTCCAACATGACTTCACACCAGTGAACAAAGCAACGTCCATAAAGACATGGATGAGCGAGAAAAACTTGACTGGCCTGACCTCAACCCAATAGAACACCTTTGGGATGAATTAGAGACTGTGAGCCAGTCATCCAACATAAATGCCTGACCTTACAAATGTGCTTCTAGAGGAATGGTCAAGAATTCCCATAAACACACTCCTAAACCTTGTGGAAAGCCTTCCCAGAAGAGTTGAAGCTGTTATAGCTGCAAAGGGTGGGCCAACTCCATATTAAATTCATGTGCATGCAAAGGCAGACGTCCCAAAACTTTTGGCAATATAGTGTACAAATGATATGAACAAAGTCAACGTTTCGAGGTTTACATTAGTTAGTCTTCTTATTAGGAAATTTACACACACTCAGGAGCAGGAGTAAAATACTTAAGAAATTTAAAAGATTTTCATGAATACCAAAATTCTTTTGCGCAAATATACAGTTTATGAGTAAATCCATTCATATCAAGGTTGATAAATGAGGCCCAGTGTTTGTTGAGTAATAGGGCACTTAAACGTAATATGGCAAATAAACATAAAATAGGTTTATTTGATACATTGACAAAATGACTCCATAAAAGAAAAGTGTTACTGTTCTGTGCCACAAAGAGGGACAGAAAATTCCCCCACAACTCCCACTTTCCCATTTCCCCCAAAATGGAATTTTTTTGCATTTCAGTATGCATAATCAGTATGTTGTTTTCACTTTTGCAAAAGATTTATTTTATGATTAAATTCGGCTTTGACTTTCTTGCTTGAAATGTCTTTCATTGACGTTTCCTTTATTACCCTCAATAACACTGAAATAACTGACAACTGGCAGCCTCCTAGTTTCCAGCTTGAGGTCCGGAATAAAACAACTACTCGCTGTACGCTGTATATAAAAATGGAAACTTTTTCTAGTGCTTAATTAACTGTTTATAAGTAGATTTGCTGTTAATAGTCCTGAAATTAACATGAAAGAGCAGTTTGATCTAAATATCTCGCAAAAGGCGAATTAGCATTACAAAGTGTAAATCAAAAGACTGCTCAAGAACTTAAAACGTGGTGCTAATTCTTGTATTTCATTATGTGCGCCAGCATGTTGAAGTCATGTCACGGATAAGCAACTCAGAGGCTTAAAATTACAAGCTGGAGATCCATATCAACATTTTTCCTACTGGAATATCTGAAAATTTCCCAATTCCCATCTTGTCACGAGCGTATCATTAGCCCTTGATTAATCTCTACCTCTAAATTGAACAGCACTTTAGTTCTTTGCTCTGTCCTGCTCTCTCACCTCCTCACTTATCCAATCTTTTCGAACAGATCAGCTTATAAAACATGAACTTTCTTGCTAACACCACCATCATCATGCTTGTCATGTCGCAGATCGCTAACTATCCGCACCGTAAATCAGCCTAACTGCGCCATAAAACTGCACTGCATTCAGGAACTCTTATTAAAATGACATTGAACATTGCTGGTAAATGGTGAGTGAGAAAAGAAGCACTTATGTATTCGTCTTCGGGGGCTAACTCAGAAATCTGACTGTTGTCAATTAAGTTTGTGATCATTTCAATTTTTCTCCTGTTACATGCTATTGCGACTGTGCTAGCGATGTCATCAGCATGCCATCAGCATAGAAGACAGCCGCTAACGCCTTACTGGAATAGCAAAAAATATAACATCAACCCTAAGATTTACACCAGAATCAACAAACACATCATGAATATTTCAATATAAACATATGTTTCAGGGTGGAAGGGTTTTTTTTTTTTTTTGACATGTGGCAGCTGTCTGCACATATTTGAAACAAAGCTGTATTTCTTACTAGTCTCTGCAAAAAATAAGGAATTGTCCTTGTTTAACCATTTTTATCAGTACACCAGTGTTCTCTTCCACCGATGGAATGAAAATCGGCTTACAGGACATTTTTAATCAGTGTAAACAAATGACTTATTTTATCGCTGCAAGTCTGATATAAAATTAATCAGGACATATTCAATATAATAAAACTTTTGTTGGGATAACCTTACATACAATTGTAGTGGTCGAATTTTAGATGCTTATGAGCAAACACTTCGATGTCTCAGAGAGGTTTGATATCATCATTAACTTTTGTGTTGTTTTTTTGAAACTTTTCCATAAATATATATTGCCCTAGTACGCTAGAAAAAAACAGAATATTAATGGAAAATTATAGATTCTTAAAGCCATGCGTATCTTCTTTTTCCATGATTCATTAAGCACCATTGTGGAGTGTGACGTGACAAAGAAATTCAATGCTGAACATGGACACAACAAAACAGGGGCAAACTCCATATTTTTGGCATCTAGAATTAATAAAAACCTCACAGTTTAATGTTAGAAAGAATAGAAAATGAGATCACACTGTTTATATATATATATATATATATATATATATATATATATATATATATATATATATATATATATATATATATATGTATATATATATATATATATATATATATATATATATATATATATATAAAAGGAAAGCTGTCCTCTTTCCTCTCACAAAACCTTCATGACGCAATTCAGAAAGCTGTCGTTTTGCAAATCCAGCCTCTTTTGAAATCTGTGCTAATAATCTCTCTCTCTTTTTTTTGTCTGTCTTGGGCGTTTTCGAATTACTATAATAACTATAATGTCTTTATAATGAATACATTTTATTATAAAACCTTTTTTTTTTTTGATGAAATAACCTTTAGACACTTCATTTCTTTCACTCCACTGAGCCATTTACAAGGTCCAGCTGCAGAGGACCACGTAGAGTGATTATTCAATCACCACAGACTTTCATTAAACATTTTTCATTAAACTTCCTGCTGTATCTCCTGCTGTCCAGGTTCAAAGACAAGTGTAATTATATTTTTAACCTGTCCTCCTAGCTGTCAGTGTCAAACTGCCAGACAAGCTTTTTTTTTTCGCCAATTCCTTGCAGCATCTTAATACACAATAAACACAGTACCCTGTTTACATGGCATACAAGTCCAAAGCAATAGTGCATGAAATAAACAGATAGATCTATACAACCTTTGTCATGGAATCATACAGGCAGCAGACTAAGCCAAAACAGCAACACATTCTGTATATACAGACTATGAGCAAGGACAAGGAAAGATTGTCTGATGGGTAACATAGGTTATGGCACCGATTCGGCAACCTGTAGCTTAAATCAGTTTTCTGGAGTTTTCCAGAAAACTGTACTGAAAAACTGAAAAAGATTAGTACAACAATCTCTTGGTAAAAGAGGACAACCTGGTGCCTCCTTTTAAATCTCAGCCTTAGACACTCCACCTACATTACAGAGGATTCAGAAAGTATTCACACCCCTTGTTTTTGTTTTGTTATATTATATTATAGCCTTATATTAAAATCCATTATATTCTCATCAGTCTAGAAAAAATATAATTACACATTACCCCTTCCTCAATACTATTTTGAAAAACTACAGCAATTATAGCTGTTAATCATCTGGACATCTGGATCTTCTTCTGCCTCCACATCTTGAGCTTGATTGAGGAGTCTTGATGTTAAGGTCTCTACAGATTTGTCCTATAGACTTGACCCACTGCTGCATTGTCTAGGTTATGTTATTAGGTTGGAAGGTGAACATCTCTTACAATCTGAGGATCATGTTTTCCTCCGTTGTGTATGTGGTTGTCTCTATATTTTGATCTAATCACTTTCTGCAGATGTGGTTGTCCTTGTGGAAGGTCTCTCAGGTCTCCATGTAAGGAAAAAGTGGAAACTTTCTGAATGTACAATATATTATTAAAAAGATGGACATTTTTGTCAGAATCTTGCTATTTACTCGTCATCCTAACTTGCATCACTTGCATGTGTATTTAGGTTTAATTCATATGTTGTGTTCTAGACTTCATACTAGCTTCACTGGCTGATTAGCAAAACTTTACTCCTATAAACCAAACACACTCCCTTAAAGTTTTATTATTCTTAGTAACATCGCTATGCACATTTAATGACAGGTTGTATATGACCGCATAAGATGACAACGTATTTCTAGGTAGTTTTTTGGCATTAACAGCAAACGGAAATGAATTTCAGTTAGGAACTAAAGTGGTAAACAGTGTGGAATTAAAGAAACATCAGATTACGCACACTTCTTCATGCCAGTTGTTTGGATGTGTCAGCCACCAAAATCATATCTGATTTGCATAGAAATAAAATTGTTGTAGTCAGGTTCACATTGAATCCACAGCCGATCCTGGTAACACTGAGCACATGGCAGGAGAATTCATCCTGGATGGGATGCCAATCCATCACAAGACACCCAAATTAGCACCGCCAAGCCGAATATCCCTTGGTAGAAAACTTAAAAAACATAGATGAAACCTACATGAACATGCGGAGAACAAGTAGAACACAGTATAGACAGTAACCTGATATCAGACTAGAACCAGGACTCTGGAGCTGTGAGGCAGCATAGCTATCCCTGCACCACCATGTCACCCAGATTTCAGACGATCACACATCAGATGTTGCGTTGTTGCTTTGTTGTTTGGTGCTGTCGCTGAAATCATGGTTCTGTGTCACACACTGATCAGTCACTTGTCGCTTTGCAGCTCGCTAGTGTGAACACAGTACCTGTAGCTAGTCTCCAGGAACCTGCTCTGCATATCATGACGACGAGCCTGAGCTATCATACACTATATCACGCAATCACAGGAAACAACAGACAATAACAATGATGTATAGTTGGTTGTTTTATGTACGAGTCAGACATCCTCTTTTTGGCAGAGTAGGTGATTCTTCAAGTCACTGAGTGACACAATAAAAACAAGAAGTCTGGCTACATATCTCACAAAGTAATGAGGTCATATAAAGCAGGAGGATACAAACGTTCACAAATGGGGAAAACCAACAGTAAGGAAACAAACAGAGGAAGTGCAATAGATGTAGGACCCTAAATAGGACAAAAAAAAGCCTCAGGATAATTTTCTTGCCACAGTAACAAGCTAGTTTTCTTATTTTTTGTTTCTTATTAATTTCTGATCTGGTTTCAAGCACAGGGGACAGTGGGGTACAGGGTTTCAGCAGGAAGGATAATTGACTAGAGATTTGGTAAAAGCATGTGCACTACCATATGCCATGTGAGTAGCTTAGCATTTTTTTGCCCCATGTAGTGTATTCTATGGATCACTTTGGAGTGTATAGGATGCAAACTGGTGGTACTAGTCATGAAGAAAGTGCTTTTAAGATCTGCGTCCTAACAATGGGAGGAAGTGATAGATCTTTCTTCCCATTTCTGATGGTATGGAGCTAGATTTCAGTATTATCTGGGACAGGAGATTTACTGATGAAATGTGAATGGGATGTATTTTCTTTTAGGTTGAGTTTCTTTTAGATTTCTTTTAGTGTGTGGGAATTGAAATCACTGGTTGTTCGCAGTACCATGGTTTTGAATTAGATGTGAGAATAATACATCGTGCTGGACTGATTTGAGTCGTGCTGGCGGAATGGAGATTGACTTATCAGACATTTTCAATCAGTATAAACAAATGAATTATTTTATTGCTGCAAATCTGATATAAATTTAGTCAGGACAATGTTGGCTTTCAGTTTGTTTTTACCTCTGTTCGATAACCTTACACAGAATTTTAGGAGTTGAAGATATACACCTTCAAATTTATTCATCGAATTAAATCAAATGATCGAATTCAAGGGTTATGAACAAGCGCTTGTGGTATCACAGAGAGCAGAAATAGAAATTTATTTTGAAGATATAAACATTCGTGAGGGGAAAGCATTCATTTTCGATGAATACTTTGCTTCTTTTAGGCTAGGTGAAAATAGAAATACTTATGAAAAACTTACAGCCTTGTGTGTCTGCTTTCATATGCTGTCAGAGTTATCATCCATCATCAGGCGTTTGAAGCTAGTCTGGTTCTCTGTGTGACTGGGCTTTGCATTATTGAATATGTACTCACATTAGATGGCGTGGAAATATTGTCGAAAGTTTGGTACTTTCAGGATTCTGAGAGTTTAGAAGTTTGGTTAATTTGGTTTATAGATTTAGTTTTTTTTCCACTCACTCAAATTTTCAGTCAAACTGGTTTTGAACAGGGATCACTGAAAATAAGTGGGTTATTTTTAATGGTAGGCTTAGTGGTTAGCATGTTTGCTTCAAACCTTGTCATTGTATGTTCTCCCTGTGCTTTGGGGGTTTCCTCTGAGTACCCTGGTTTCTTCCTCCAGTCCAACGATATGTATTAACATCAATAAATTGTCTGTAGTATGAGAATAGCTGAGTGAGTTTGCGTGAATTTGCCATGCAATGAGTTGGAACCCCATATGCCAAAAGTCCCCTGTGATAGACTCCAGGTTCCCTGCAACAATAAGCGGTACACTAAATGAATGGATGAATGGCTTTTTTCAAACTATAAAAAGATATTCTGCCATGGTGAGAGAGAAAGGTTGATCCAATGTGTGAAGGACTCCCACTTAACATGAACACATCTGACACAGCAGTACAATAAGCCCTGACCAAATTGCCTATTTGGGTACTAGAATTTCTTCCTAGCTGTCAGCACTGGCCAAAGTCAGCCTTAATCCATGACTCAGAACTATAAAGTGACTCAGAACTATAAAGTTGACTTTGTGTAGCTCTGACAGCTGGGATAATATTTTAATGCTCCAGTTTATAAATGTAATCAGAGATTTTTGGAGCATTTTTTTTATATTGTAAATTCCTCTCACGTGGACTTGCTGTGTTTGTTAGTGGTGCAGTAATGTTTGGTTAGAGCCAGGATGCTATGTTTGCTTGTCATCTTACCATGAATGTTATTAGGAAAATCCAAAAATTCAAACCCAGAGCTCAGTACATATTTTAATATTTTAGATTACCGTGTAGTATGTACCTTTATGAGGGTTTTAGTATGCAGTGTGAAACACAGCTTAGGTTCTGCATAGTGATGTTTACTTAGTGTTTTTTCTGGTTTCTGGAAGCCTATCTTCAAGCACAGGGAACACATTTTCTTACACACACACACACACACATACATATCCTCCATATCCCCTGCAGCAAAACCTCTTTCAAATCCTGCACAGTCCTGCATAGCTGACTTTAAAACAAGCTTCCTGTTTGCTGCTGGTAACAGGTAAGTGAGAGTGGATTAATGCTGTGCACTTTTGACGTCCTCATTTTGGCACTTTTATCCAAAGAAAATAACAAATGAGGCAGAATTTAATTCAAGTATTTAGCTGATTAACTAAAGGTCATTTTCCTGGGTGCCAACACTGGCTCTATAAGTCCTGGGATTTAAACTCACAACCTTAACTACTGAGCCACTGCCTCTCATTCGCCATGAGTGAAGTCATTACTGGACAGAATGTATAAGAACACTGGATCTTCTGATTCAGACTCCCTCCACCGGGCTGTCAGTTGTGGGTTGTATTTTTTTTTTGTAGTATTTTTTCATCCCCTCTAGTCAGCAGAGAAAATGATCATGGGGATTTGAGTAATTAGATTGGGCTGTAAACAGTCATGATATGAGAATTGATGGATCTGCATGCTAATGTATTAGTGCACTAGTGCTTTAGACGAGTAGGCAGGATGTGTGTGTGTGTGTGTGTGTTTTGTCCTTTTGTTGGTTCCCATGAAGAAGATAAAACTAAGAAATAACATAGGTCTATACTAATTAGTATTTACTATATATACACATATATACTGTATGTGTGTGTATTATTTCCTATGGGATTTTTAACTGCTTCTTCAGGTCTGCCTGCATTTCCCAGTCATTTTTTGGAGGGGTTCTGACCTCAGCAAATGACTGGGAAATGCAGGCAGACCTGAAGAAGTGGTTAAAATACCCAGAGGAAATAGCACACACTAGCCTCAGACCGGATATTGTCCTTTGGTCTAGAGGCACCAAGCAAGTGGTGCTTGAGGTACCCTGGGAAGAAAGGATGGATGAGGCACATGAGCACAAACTTGAAATAAATTTCAAGGCCTTATCCTCAAGAGCCAGCAAAATGGATGGAAGGCCTGGAATTTACCAGTAGAGATCAGCTGCAGAGGGTTTGCTGGGCAGTCACTCTGGAGAAGCCTTGGGCTGCTGGGGATTGGGGGAATGGCCAGGAAACAGCTTGTAGGCAAGGTCACTGAACAGGCCGAAAAAGTATCTCAGTGGATTTGGATATAGCGGGAGGATATAGCGGGAGGTGCGGTGGCAGAGCCAACCTGTCAAAGGACGAATTATGACATAGAGTTGGGTGGTGGTCAGCAGGGGTAGATCCACTTGGCTGGATCTGCTGTCGAGCCCCCCCCCCCCAGGTGTCATGGGCTTAAATCGATGAAACACCAAGAAAGGGGGGTGCCCATCTGATCACCGACTGTCCCCTAACCACCAATCCTTGTACAATTGAGAGAATCTGGTGCTTGAAAGGAAGAGAGAAGGAGAGGAGAAGCGATGCCACTGGCTCACAGCTGGTGCAGGGCCGAGTACCTGTAAAGGTGGGCCAGTTGCGATGGTCCCATCGTATTTTGCATACATATATATGCAACCAGTTTACTGTACATTTGTATTTTTCCCACTTGTTGTTTTTTACTTTAATATATAGGATTCAATTTCACAATAAAATTGGAAAAGTTTCTGACATGATTTATCCTCCCTTCAATTTTTTACACAACAAAATAGTGTCATTTTAACAGGGGTGTGTAGACTTTTTATATAGTGTAATTATGTCAGTGGAAGGTTCTTGAATGTGGAAGGTCCCTGCAAATGTGTAACACAAAATGGCTTCAACAATTCTGCAATTGTCTTCTGTTTATGAATATGAATTAATTAATTCTTTCTTTCTGTCCATTTTTCTTTCCTTTCTTTTACTGTGTCTTTGTAGTTGACCTACCTGCCGCCTCCATGGGGTGACTGCAGGACCGAACCCATCGACTCCGACTTCTTTACCACCTACAGCATCACGGCGTGCCGCATCGACTGTGAGACACGCTACCTGGTAGAGAACTGTAACTGTCGCATGGTGCACATGCCAGGTGAGGACTTTTGCCTTCATTCCATCATTACTCACTTTATTACTGAATACTAGAACAAAAGACATCAGCAGCACATATGTAAGTAATGCTTGCTTTTTGTAATAGCAGTAATACATAAATAATTCAGCATAAACTGCATAATCCATTCTGAAGGGAGCTAAAGTTAAAAGGTTAAAACATAATTGAGAGGATAGCGAGTCTTCCAAGTATTATACAATTTCAAAGCAGGGACTGGAATTCTTTTCATTGTCAGATTAGCAAAGGCATACAGAGGATATTTTACTGAGATTTTTCTGCAATGCTATCAAATTTGTTGTCAAATTTTTAAAAACTATTGAGGTTGTAATATGTAAAGGTGTTATCACATGCGGCAGAGTTTGTTTGAGCGTGTACTACAGATGTTTTTACTCCTTTCTGCAGTACACCGAACAAAAGTGATTCTGCTTTTTTTGAACAATCCACCTATTCAACAAGACAGACAGCTCAGTGGTGGAGCATGAAGGCCTATTTAGTGTCTCACTCAGCCTTGACGATGACTTGGTTGCTATGACTACATGCCAGTGGGGTTTAATTATGAAAGATGTTATGAGAATGGGCTCCACTTGTCACATAGGCCTCTGGAGCTGAAGGCAAGACCAAAAAACTTGTTTACGAGATGCATGACCTTGGTGCCTAGGCACTGTGTTATTCAGAAAGTTTGAGAAGGTAGCATGCACATGGTGCAGGATTATATATCGAGGGCGATCTGTGGAGTGCCAAGAAAGTACTAGCTTTTCCCCAAGTTCTGTACCTGCTCGCCGCTTAATCCTCAATAATGGCTGGAGTTTTAAGAAAATCAAGTATCCAACAAATTACTAAGATTGTCGAGGCTACGCTCACAGAGAAAAGGATTCCTCAAGGAGTTCTTAACTTTATAAAACAGATCCTAATTAGAACCTTCTGGAATTGGGAAAATCTCTATTGTAGTGTTCTACATCGAATGCCCAGCAGGACATAACAAGGAATCCTTGTGGGTTGATTCCCCACACAATTTTTCTCCCTAAATTGCTAGTTCCTACCCACCAGTCAGCTCTCACATATCAGCAGCTTATAACCGGGGAGGGTGAAGGCGAATGCAGAGTCTTTCTCCCAGACACGTGTAGTCATCTAGCTTTGTCTTTTCAAACTGCAGCTCATGCTGTGCTGCATCACAGGGCAGTGTAACACACTCAGAGGAGCTGACAGACACCCATGACTGGCTACTGTTTAACAGGAGAGAGAGATGTCACATCCCTCTCGTCCATCCCTCTGCTCAGGTGTTTTGGGACATCTGCCTTTACATGCACATGAATTTAATATGGAGTTGGCCCGCCCTTTTCAGCTATAACAGCTTCAAATCTTCTGAGAAGGATTTTCACAAGCTTTAGGAGTGTGTTTATGGTTACATTTTTTGACCATTCCTCTAGAAGCGCATTTGTGAGTTCAGGTACTGATGTTGGACAAAAAGGCTTGGCTCACAGTCTGTGCTCTAATTCATCCCAGAGGTGTTCTATCAGGTTGAGGTCAGGACTCTGTGCAGGCCAGTCAAGTTCCTCCACACCAAACTCACTCATCCATGTCTTTATGAACCTTGCTTTGTGCACTGGTGTGCAGTCATGTTGGAACAGGAAGGGGTCATCCCCAAACTGTTCCCACAAAGTTGGGAGCATGAAATTATCCAAAATGTCTTGGTATGCTGAAGCGTTAAGAGTTCCTTTCACTGGAACTAAGGGGCCGATCCCAACCCTGCAAAACAACACCTAGATTCAGTGATATAGAAGGGTGTCCCAAAACTTTTGCAATATAGTGTAAGATTAAAAGATTTGCGGTCTCCAGGCTACATGCCAGCTTGTTATTTTGTCCTTTTATATATACAGTAGCTACAGTATTTTCCTGTACAAAAAACCTTGTGAACCAATTTTTCCATGTTGTTAATTGATTTTTTGCTATTTGTCTGTCTGTGCAACATCTTCTGTAATAGTATCAACAAAATGGCACAAAAATACTGCTTTATTATGAACACAAGTATAGAAGCGAAGTTGAGTGAACCTGTAGGCCAGGGATCTTGAACTGGATTTTTTTTTTTATTTTCACAAGATTGAAAATGAATAATACTGTGGCATAGATTATAAAAGTATGAAAAGAATGAGCT
Source organism: Hemibagrus wyckioides (assembly GCF_019097595.1). NCBI lineage: Eukaryota > Metazoa > Chordata > Actinopteri > Siluriformes > Bagridae > Hemibagrus > Hemibagrus wyckioides. Next base: position 8,244,480 of record NC_080730.1, on the reverse strand, counting down.
TCGCGAGGTTGTTCAGCTCGGCTGACACTCAGACCTCCGATATTAGTCAGTATCTTCTGGGAAATGAAAATCGGCATCGGCGTAAACCTTCTCAGTGCAAATTGTCAGGCTGTTTTGGATTTGCATGGGTTCATGTTTCCACCTTGATGAAAGCAGGTGCATTTAAAGCTGTCCCTGTGCTTTGTAAATGGCTCAGGGAGTTTGGACGCCACTGAGCTATTGGCTCTCGGACACCGTGCTCTGGCTGATAATTTCTCAAGACCTTTCTCATTAGCGTGATGTGTGAGTGGCAAAACATAATAAGCAATAAGAGCAGTGATGGCATATGGTAATCTGCTGTATCTGGGCTGTGCTTGTTATTCTCTCTCTCTCTCTCTCTCTCTCTCACACACATTTGAAGCAAATAAGGTGCAGCATTAATGAAATCAATTAAATGATGAGATCAGATTTGAAGGAGAAGTCACAGGCAGATAAGGACAGCATGATTGACAGAGACATGGTTTAATTAAAAGAACTCACTGCAAGATGCTTGAATCGCCACATATTATCTACTTTCCGAGTCAGAACATCATGTTCTTTTTGTCCTCCTTTCATTTGGGTTTCATCTCCTTTGTTTCTTTCTTGTCTGGTTTACTTGATATGGGATTCTGATTGGCTCTCAGCCTGGTGTTTATCATGGTGTTTTTTGTTTTTTTGGTTGTTGGTTTTTTTTTACTGCCTATGTGATAAGGTATTTCTCATCCGTTCTCTTACTTGTGCTTCCTGTCTTTCTAGGAGATGCTCCATACTGCACACCAGAACAGTATAAAGAGTGTGCAGATCCAGCTTTGGGTAAGTAGATGCACAAGAAATTTCTGTGGACTGGAGATCTAAAAACATTCTATGCCTGAACACTATTAAGGTCCTGCTCTACATGCGTTGTTAAAATGGTCTTATTTCATTGTTAAATGAATGCTCCACCCTGAAAGACTTACATATTAATCTTTTTCTTTAACCCCCTCATCTTCAATATCACCCAAAGTTTATTTTGTGATGAAATTCTTTACTTTAATCTTTTATTTCTTAATATAAACTTCTTTCTCTGACATGTCGGTTGACAATTTTTCTTTAGTTAATGGTTTCCCACAATGCCTTTCGACTCCCTGCGGATAATGGCACCAGTGGGATTTAGCCCTTGCTTCATCTCTGCCTACAGGGAGCAATTCAGCAGCATTTCAGCCCTTTAGTCTGTCCAGCTCTCTTATTTCCTCATCTGTACACTCCAACAGATCTGCTTCCAAATTTTTCAGCTCTCATGCTAATACCACCTTCACCAGCATTGTGCTTGTTATCTTCTAGCCTTGTTGAGCCTCTGCCATAACACAGCGCAACTGATTCATGTGGTTGTATTGCATTTTTGGAACCTTGAGCATAGTGTTTACTGTCTCCACTACTCCTACAGTGGATTCTCACCCAGATGTGGATGGGTTCCCTTTTTGGTCTGGCTGAAGGTTTTATTCTACTGTCACCCCAGGGAGTTTTTCCCTGTCATTGTCACCTCTGGCTTGTTCAATAGGGACAAACTAATGCTGTACATTTACATTTCTGGCATTTGGCAGACGCTCTTATCCAGAGCGACGTACAAAAGTGCTTTAAAGCCTCTGTCAATGAATACATTAACACTAGGTCACAGACTTAGGATACCATTAGCTTAAAAACTGAGTTGGGTTTTATTTATTTATTTTTTAATATGTACATACAACATATAACAATAGATAAAAAAAAAAAACAGAAAATAATAAGAGCTATTTTATGTGTTTCAGGAAGAGGCAGGTCTTCAGCTGCCGTGTGAAGACATTTATAAATGTAAAATTTATATCCTGAATTCTTATATTTTTATAGGTTTCTGTAAACCTGCATTGTGACAATGGCATTTGTTATTATTGTTATACCCATTATTATGAGCAACAGCTTGAAATGGTTATTAAGAAAAGAAGCTGTTCTGTCGTCCTTTGAAGCTGACAGCGAAACCTGATCGTTATTCCTTATGTTGAAAAACACTACTGTAACAGCACTAGAAATGTATCTGTTTGACGTCAATTCTTACAAAAATACAGCAATATTCCAAAAAAAATAAATAAAAATTTTGGAGTCACTTAGTATATGAAAGTTTTGTTGTTTCATAATTTTTTTTTAATTTATTTATTTATTTCGGAAGGAAGAGGGTTAAAATCATCAGTTTTTACCCCTTTCTGTTGTCTAGGTAGACAGAGAGAAAATCCATTTGTTATAGGAGCTGAACAGAGGTCCTAATACATTCGATTAATCATCAGCGTAATTAGGTGTGGAGTCAGCCGATAGAGTTTTGATTTTCAGTCACTGGGACCGTTTCCTTTAAAAGATGAAAAGATGCATCACTGACTGTGAACACACGCATTAGTCCAACCATTACTTTTTTTATTAAAGGCATCTTTATATGCAGCCAATCACAGCATGTGTGCTGAGGTTGTGAGAAAGATGGTCAACAAACTAGTAAATCTCTCCAATTTAACCTGTCAGGATGTTATAATGTCAGAGGGAGTGAAGAAGAAGAAGAAGAAGGCTTTATTTGTTACATAAGTGTAATTCAAGAATTACACTTGAGAGGGTTAAGGGCCTTGCTCAAGTGCCCAACAGCAGCAGCATGGAAGTGCTTGAAACACTGACCTTCTGATCAGTAGCCCAAAGCCTTAACCATTGAGCCACAGCTGCCCCGGTTGAACTCATCAACGTTTCTCTCCACGGAAATCTTTAGTAAAGATTTATGTGTGAATGAAGAAAAACCTGCACTAAGAGGTTGATTAGGTTGTTGATTGGAAAAAGTAGACCTATTTGCAATGGCCAATCAGTACGTGTTAGCACTGAGTACTGAGTTTTACTTGTTCTGCAGTGTTACAGGTTTTTTGACTGTTTAGTGTAGGTTTAAATTGTTTAATAGTTTCAGTCCATCATTCACTGTTCATGTTGAGTTGTCACTGGTAGATATTTGAGTGCTGTAGATGAAGGCCTTTTTACTTTAAGGCAGTTGCGGGTTTCAGCTAAATGATGTATGGTATTCACATGTCCACTGCATTTTATTCAATTTAACACTGCTTCATTTAGTGCCTAAGAATGTACTGAACTGAATGTAGAGTGTAGAGAATTGTGTATAAGAGAAAGAGAGAGACAGAAAGTGAAATTAGCCCATTTAGACCGAGACAGCCAGATCTGCCAGGCATCTCACTTTCTCTGAGCACAACCACTCGTTATGGATAGCTGAGCCTGAGGCAGTGATGGGGCTCAATTTATGATTCCTCTTCTCATCCCCTTCCTCTGTGCTTCCTCCATCCACCCCCGTAGCTCTTCTCATTGCCCCCCCCTTCCACACTACATCACCCACTTTACTTCTTCACTCTTTCCACGTTGTTTGATTTTTTTCCCCTCTTGCCATCAATCTTCTGTGATCACCGTCCAGCCTAATGGCGCCTCTTTCTCTTCCATTCCCTCCTCTGTTCTTGCTAGATTTTCTCGTGGAGAGAGACAATGATTACTGTGTGTGTGAGACGCCCTGCAACATGACGCGCTACGGAAAAGAGCTGTCCTTCGTCAAGATACCTAGCAAGGCCTCGGCCAAATACCTGGCCAAGAAGTTCAACAAGACGGAGCAGTACATTGCGTAAGTGTCAGTGAAACCATTTACAGTACAGTTCCTTGTTTTAAATTCAAGTCCAACTGCTCTATCCTCCTTTACCCAAAACTAATTCCCACAATGTTATCTAGTTCAGTTCTAGTGTAGCTTAATGCTTATCAGGGTGCAGTCTTGGGACCCCCAGGGGTCTAAGAAACATATCTAGGGGGGTTGGAAAAAGGTAAACAACGCTTTAAAATTGGACATAGGAGTCATGGGAAGCACCCAAGCACAGTAAAAATATTTTTTTTTTACCAGCAGCCATAAAATAAAATTTTAGTGTTACTGTTTTTGGTGCCCATGTTCAGCATTGAATTTCTTTTTACTCTCATATCATGTTACCGAGTCATGTTACACTCCACTGTGGTTCTTAAAGGATCTTATAAAAATAGTCACTCAGAGCTCAGAAGTATTTCTATTTTTAACTAGCCTACTAGGAGCAATGTTTTCATAGAAAAGTTTTTAAAAAATGATTCCCCCCCCCAACAAATGTTTATATCTTCAAATTAAATTGTGATATCAAACCCATTTGTGCTTCCCCAAGTGAATATTCATCCAAAATTTGAGGGTATTCTTCAACCCTTACATTTCTGTTTAAGTTTATCCAAACAGAGGTAAAGACGTCTCACACTGAAAGTCAACAGTGTCCTGTCTAATTTTATATCAGACTTGCGGCGATAAAAAAATTGTTTATTTGTTTATTCTGATTGAAAATGTCTCATATGTCAATTTCCATTCAGCCGGGCAGTGTGCCCTGTACCCCAGTGTATAGGTAAAAAGGGTTAAATAAACAGTATCTCATTCATATATTCAGAACACATCTTATTCCTGGAGCACTTTCTGGCACATTGTTTTGTAGCTTGCATCTTTAAAAACAAATGCTGACGGCAACTTTAAAGCAGAATTGGTTCATTTTATACCACTGCGGTTTTGTCAGTTCAGATTCAATTCACTTTCTCAGTCATACTATAGTTTATTTGGAAATGTCCTGACAATACTTTACTCGGATTAGTAGAGGCTAACTGCACCAAAGGGGGCAAATACTACAGTGTTACATTCAAAGAGACAAGTACATATAATATTTTATCATGTCTAGTCTAGATAGTCACTAGTTTTCTTATTAAAATATATATGGTTCTTGGCATAATTCAAGAGACCAGAGTGGCAATATGAAAAGCCTGATTCTGTGTTTGCTAAGCCATTTTAATGTGGATCCATTATCATGTTGAAAGGACAAAAGACCCAGTTGTAACTTTTTGACAGAGGCAGCAAGTATTTCATTTAAAATCTCCTGGATCTTCATGATGCCATGTGTTCTAACAAAGTTCTAGCTGTGACCTAGTTTTAACTTTCTGGCTGATGTCTTGAGATATTACTTCAGTATTTTCAGATAATCCTCCTTCCTGATGATGCTATCTATTTTCTAAAGTGCACCAGTTGGTTTTCCTGAAAAAAAACACATCCACATGATGCCGCTAACCTTTGGCTCAGCTGTTGGAATAGGGTTCTTTCGATTAAAACAACATTCTCAACAACAGTAGTTACACAGTATTCTAAACAATAAGAGTTACAGGACTAGTCTGAACAATAACAATTACACAGTAGTCTAAACAATAACAGTTACACAGTAATATAAACAATAACAGTTACAGGAGTAGTCTGAACAATAACAGTTACACAGTAGTCCAAACAATAACAGTTACACAGTAGTCCAAACAATAACAGTTACACAGTAGTCTGAACAATAACAGTTACACAGTAGTCCAAACAATAACAGTTACAGGAGTAGTCTGAACCATAACAGTTACACAGTACTCCAAACAATAACAGTTACACAGTAATATAAATAATAACAGTTACAGGAGTAGTCTGAACAATAACAGTTACACAGTAGTCTAAACAATAACAGTTACAGGAGTAGTCTGAACCATAACAGTTACACAGTACTCCAAACAATAACAGTTACACAGTACTCCAAACAATAACAGTTACACAGTAGTCCAAACAATAACAGTTACACAGTAGTCCAAACAATAACAGTTACAGGAGTAGTCTGAACAATAACAGTTACACAGTAGTCTAAACAATAACAGTTACAGGAGTAGTCTGAACCATAACAGTTACACAGTACTCCAAACAATAACAGTTACACAGTACTCCAAACAATAACAGTTACACAGTAGTCTGAACAATAACAGTTACACAGTAGTCTGAACAATAACAGTTACAGGAGTAGTCTGAACCATAACAGTTACACAATACTCCAAACAATAACAGTTACACAGTAGTCCAAACAATAACAGTTACAGGAGTAGTCTGAACCATAACAGTTACACAGTACTCCAAACAATAACAGTTACACAGTAGTCTGAACAATAACAGTTACACAGTACTCCAAACAATAACAGTTACACAGTAGTCCAAACAATAACAGTTACAGGAGTAGTCTGAACCATAACAGTTACACAGTACTCCAAACAATAACAGTTACACAGTAGTCCAAACAATAACAGTTACAGGAGTAGTCTGAACCATAACAGTTACACAGTACTCCAAACAATAACAGTTACACAGTAATATAAATAATAACAGTTACAGGAGTAGTCTAAACAATAACAGTTACACAGTAGTCTGAACAATAACAGTTACACAGTAGTCTAAACAATAACAGTTACAGGAGTAGTCTGAACAATAACAGTTACACAGTAGACTAAAAAACAGCTACAGAGTAGTCTAAGCCAAAATTTTACACAATAGTCTAAAGAATAACACATACTGTAGTTTAAACAACACATTACACAGTAGTCTAAACTAAAGCAGTTACACAGTAGTCTACAAAAACAGTTATACAGTAGTCTAAACAATAACAGCTACAGAAAAGTCTAAGCAAAATTTTACACAATAGTCTTAACAATAACAGTTACACAGTAGTCTAAACAATAACACATACTGTAGTTTAAACAACACATTACACAGTAGTCTAAACAAAAGCAGTTACAAACAAAAACACTTGCACAGTGGTCTTAACAACAACAGTTACACAATTGTATAAATAATAGCAGTTACACAGTAGTCTAAACCATAACAGACTAAACAAGACATTTGCAGTAATCTAAATAACACTAACACAGAAACTTACACTGAAGAACCCAGACAGCAGTTTGTTTGTCTGTTAAATCACTACAGCTTTCTTGTTTACCAGACTGGAGATCAAAAATGTACAGCTGCTCATTTGAGTCTCTGCCCTGTGCCTTTGAAGGAAAGAATCTGAATATTGAATTAGGCTCTCTTCTGAAGATTTCAAGCTATCGCAATAAGAAACATTCAGATTGGAAACACTCAACAGGTCTGGATCAGATATGAGGAGGACATGTAGTTCATTAGGCTAAGTTCGTATACTGAATGTCAATTGGCCTTGAGCGCATTATTTATGGTCTGGCACAAAGGACACAAAGTAGATCTTTGATATTTTGATTTGACAAAGTGTTTTCATTCTCATTTTACAGACTACATGCTGTGGCTGACTGATTATTTACATCAAAGCATGAAATTTTGGTCATTAATATGAATGAATGCATTAATTATATTTAATTACCCTAACAACTGTATGAGTTATATCAAATTAACTAGCTAATGTTAGCTCAGTTTTTAAAGAGCCTTAAATGGTTTTAGTTTATGCAAAGGTGATTCTGAACATATTAAGCGAAATATGAGAATTATTAGTATGGTGGTTTAGTGGTTAACATGTTGCACCTCTGGGGTTGGGGGTTCAATTTCCTTGTGTGGAGTTACTCTGGTTTCCTCACCCTGTCTAAAGTTTTCCATAATTTGTGATTGTGACCTGTGATAGGTTGGCAATCCATCCAGGGTATCCCCCACCTTGTGCCCAGAGTCTTCTTGGATTTGTGTAGCATAAGCGGTACAGAAAATAGATGGATGTATTTGTGTTACAGACAATTTTCCTTCAAAATGTTGTGTAGGTACCTTAATATTTAGGACCTATAACATGAGCCTCCATTTCATTTTTCATGCTTCATCCAAATTAATGTATCAAAGCTTTTTTCGTGTGTCTCCTATCCTATTCAGTGATTCCAGATTTTGAATTACTTTATTTTTGAATTACTTCTTAATTTCTTGCAAAACTTCATCATTTATTCAATAATTCATTCTGTGATTAGGATCTCATTTAATGCTCTTCAGAACAGATCTCTAGAATCTCTCCCATTTATGATTTTTTTGTGGAAATAATTCAAAGCCCTCAATACATTCCACCATAACCTTCTCTGTCAAAGAAAGCAAAATATGACTCAAATAACTCAAACTTCTAAGCTGTTTCATGGGTTAGCTTAAAGAAAAGTATTTCCAAAAGACATTGGGTTTTTAACAATATCCTCTTCAAAACATTTGATTATAATTCAGGGCTGAAAAATCAAATTATGCTTAGACAAAAGAAGAAGAACTAGAAGATTAAAACGGATTCACTCCAGATGTTGTTTCAAACTGAGCTGTAAGTGAGTATCTTTTATTGAGTCAGGAAAAAGCATGATGGTTAATAATGAATGCATTTAGTCCAATTGCATGCTCAATTGCTTGGAAAATAGGAAGAATTTTGGCAATACATTCGTTTTAACAAATGACCAGAAATTCAAGAATAAGAGTAAGTTAAACATTGCAGATTCCACTATTACATAAGGAGTTCACTAGTTACATAAATAAATATTTGATATAGCCAACTGTAAACTCTATTCTCCAGTGAGGTTTAATCACTAGTTCAGAAACGCTGTGTGTTCCTTAGGTCAGGATAAAACTGCGCTCACTGAGCATGAGCGATTGCATTAATCATGTATTATTGGTACTAAATTTCCTGTTCAGCATAAAAAGTGATCTATGGAGTCAGTTTATTGAGAACAACTTTATAAATAAGCATGCACAAATGAAGGTCTCAAAGGTCTCAAAAGTATTGATTGGGCAGTTATGAATCTGAAAGCAAACAGAAAGATATATAGCTAAAGGATATTTATGAAAAAAGGTGGTTTGTCTGTAAATAACCTCTCAATAGTAAAAAAAAATAAAATAAAATAAAATAAGAGCAACAGAACCTCTATGACCTTTCAAGCATAATATGCTTTGTTTCCAATGTAGCCAGCCAAGTTTCACCCTTTGTTTTCAAAATGTGTTTTTAAAAAGAGCTTATTAATAAGCAAAATGCCACCGTATTCATTCAGCATCACACTACCCACTGTGCCATCACCCTGCTTTAAAATGCCAAGATTTTTACAATACAAAAACACAATCATGTTCCTGCCATCTAAATTATAAATATGGATTTTGCCGTTTTCATGATTTTTGGCAAAGGAAAACTGAATATCTCTTATTTGAAATATCTCTGAATATCTCTTATTTTATTTATGAAACCTAAAGGCTTTTCAAATAGCATTCAGCATTGTGTTATCAGAATCAAATGCACAGAAATGTATGGAAAACAGGATAGGATCTAATATAGACCTCTGTGGGACACCCCTGATTATTAAGCTGACCAATAAGGAAAACCTCTCAAAAGACACCACATATTTAAGATTATTTAATCTCATTCTTGCAAAGGCGCAAGTAAAGTTTCTGGGGTTTTCATTTTGATCAATTTTAAGTAACCTGCATGTAGTTCAAAGTCCAAGGTTAGCGAATTTTTTCAAGCTGCATCAAAGACAGCGAGGTTTCAATAGCGTCCAGACCCAATTACAAGCCTGAAAAACATCAGGGATAGAAAATGAGGACTTCTTTATTCTCAGATATTTTTTTTGTTTTTTTACAGTGCATATTCACACTGTATACAATATATACAACATATACATTTCAGCATGACATATTGTGGTTACATCAGACTGTCAGTCAGTGATGCTGGACTCTGGATAACTGAGATGTACCTCTGTTTTACTCCAACTCCGCCCAATCACTTTATTTCTAAATACGTCTGGAGTTCAGTTTGAGTTTTGAATACTGATCTAAAAATTAAATCTTCACTATACACACTAAACTCAAATCTGAATGAAACTGTTTGCGATTTAATAATCATATATTTGGATTCCTCTTAATTTGGCTGAAAGTTGATTTGCATTTCTTTGACCAGGCCAAAATGCATGTTTGAGGGAAATGGATGCAATAAGTAATAATTGTAGAGATTAAATTATGATAATGATTGTGCACACAGTCCTCAGAACCACCCACATAAATGCACATGTAGCTTCCATCTGCAGGGGAAGCTTAAACTTAACAAAATCTAAAAATGTAATACAAACATACTGTATATCTCTCATGCCTCAGGTTGTAATATGATCTCCATTTATGTAAGCTCACCCAACCATATCTGAGTCAAAAAAAAACAAAACCAGGGCAAACAAACACTGGGGGTTTGCTCTTTGATATGTTCTATTTAATAACTAGCTCAGATCTACAAGTGCCTGCAGCTGGATGTTTCACTCAATCTGATTCCTCTACCTAAGGTCAGTGTAGGTCACAAAATGTAAATATGAGTTTTCTGGGTTGGTACTTATTTTGTAGTTTAATGCAAAGGGCAACAATTGATTGTGACCAAGAGTAAAGGATTTACAGAGTAAGTAGCATTTGGGTCAGACAATACCTAACACTGTAGGCACTCTAACACATCTACTATTTTTTAGGCAAAATTCTGTTCAAAGAATGTTCATCAACAACAAGTCTGGACTCACTCACTTTGTGTTAAGATATCATCTGTGGGAGGCCATTAAAACTGAACGGACAAACTCTGACGTGACTTAAGGAAAAAAGAGAAATATTAAAGAATTCAATTTATTAATGCTCTTATCACAACACTGCTGAATTCTTGAATCTGATTGGGCAGAAGAATGTTTATTCATTTCTATAACAGCAACTCGGTGTACCTGTTCATATACACTACCGTTTCTATAGCAATACCTAATTCACCTATACGTTTGTGGTGGATGATCTTCACAAACTGTGTTGTTTCTTTAAACACACTGAAAGTAAATTTGTATGAACTAGCATGTGGCATTTTTATTTCTTCAGCTGTCAGTCTCCTAACGCTATTAGCGAAGTATGTACCTGTTACTTATACAGTGGAACCTCAGCACACAAGTTCTGGAGGCAGGTTCTTATAGCGGAATTTTGCGAATTTTCCCAAAGGAAATAATGTAAATGCAGATAATCTGTTCCAGCCACCCAAAAATATTACCAATACGAAGCGTATGTAAACTGTATGGCTGCTTACAAAGAACTGACCCAAGCCAAGCATTCCTTGTCAAGCTTGGGCTAAAAATTGAACAGACCACCCACACCACCAATCTGTCTACAAAAAAAATGTGCAAAAAATGTTCGGTTTGGTTCAGCATGCCAAAAATGCTTTGTATGCAGTTGAAAATTTCTGATTCTTAAGGCAAAAATTCGTAAGAGAGGGAATTCATATGCCTAGGTTCCACTCTATATATGTACACTGTTGGCATCTACAGATTATTATAGAAATAACTGATCACCACACAAACAAGGCTAAGAGTAGGTTTTCCACAAGGAAAGAGTTCAGAACACTTTTTCAAGGAACACTACAAACCAAGGTTTAGAAATGCATGGATAATGAAAGATACAAAGGAATATGAGAGTGTATAAAGACGATTAATACAGAACTCTTGGACACAATCAAAAATGACTGGACAGGAGTTGAGACAAAACCTGTATCAAAATATATATTCATGCTCAATATATATTCTGCATGCTGAAAGGTGAAATTCATCACAAGGTATCAACTATACTTGTATACATTTCAGAAGGTCTTTACATTACATGACATTATTCAGTACTCCCCTATTCTCTTCCCTATTCTTTTTACATGTTACATCATTTTTGTGTAGTTTCATGGCGGTCCAGCGGCCCAGGTTCGATTCCATGCCACAGAACTAACCCAGCCATTGAGGGGTTAACTCTCCCCTGCCCAGATAAAATGGTAGGGTTGCATCAGGAAGGGCATCCAACTTAAAACATGTGCCAAAAATCAAAACATGCAGATTGGACGACCCGCTGCAGCGACCCCAAACAGGGAGCAGCCAAAGGACAACAACAACATAATTTTTAATGTCATTGTAAAATTGGAGAACACTTGCTGTCATTTAACAGGTGTAAGTGGTCTGAGTTGACAGTCTAAGAGAAATATATGGAAGTTCGCTCTCCTTAATAAGTTCTTCAATCTGTTGATAGAGATAACATCCTGGTTCTGGATATCTTCTTCGAGGCTTTGAACTATGAGACTATTGAGCAGAAAAAAGCCTATGAGCTGCCTGGATTACTGGGTAAGTCATAATTCTTACTCAGATCAATCATTTGGAATCCTGTATTAGAAATGTATTAGTAGGAATCCTGTCTCCAGGATTAATTTAGCGTACTCGTGTCACATATGCAGTAACGAAAACAACCAAATCAGTGTTATACTGTGTATTTATAATTCTTTCACATTACATGTAATTTGACAAACCAATTTGAGAGTAATGTCCAATGCCTGGTGTACTCCTTCACTTCTCTAGGTGATATCGGTGGTCAGATGGGTCTTTTTATTGGAGCCAGTATTCTGACCATTTTGGAACTCTTTGACTATCTTTATGAGGTAAGATCTTTCAATGAATATTAGCATTTTGACAGCATTTGAGACCGGCACCTTTGGTGCATTTAGACTTTCAATGATAAGGATGAGAATTTAAACATTTAATGGAAAATATGTATGATCTATATAGGATTCAGAATGATTTATTCCTTATTGTTTACTTAATGCTTACACTCTAAAATTGCTGGGTTAAATGTAGCGCAGTGCTGGTCCAATATATCACAGAACACACTGTTGGGTTATGTGTAGAACCCGGTACACTAGGTTGCTTTAGTTACCCAAAGCTTGGTTCATTATGATACCGCCACAGGCAATAATTACCCTTATTTCTGTGTTGTTTGGTTTATTCCTAATTATTCATGACCCAGATATTGGATTTGAATGCATTTTCTATTAGAAATGGAAATGTTTCTGGGATGTATTTAGTTGTTTACAATTATTTGAAGAAATCTTTGCAGATGGCAATTAGATAACTACTCAAGTTGATTTTGAACAAAAATACGTGCAACATTTTTTGACACAGATTGTTTATGTACAGATTCTTTTTTACACTTTAATAATTCTGTTATGCATTATTAGATGCAGGGTACATTTACTTAATTCTTTGTAAATTAACCAAAAAAAAACATTTTAAAAAATCACCTATAACAAACTCTAAAACAGAGAACAAGGTGATATATTTCTTCACTAAAAGAGTCGTGGTGGTGGTGGTATTTGTAAGTCATGACAACATTTCACTGCTCATTGCAGGGGCTTCATTAGCTCTACTTGATGGGAAGAGCTGAAATCTTTAATCTCTGTGTGTGATTCAGACTTATCATACCATAGCCTTACATAACATGAGTCTATGATATAAACATGCCAAGATGATGGTGTAGGATGGTAATGACGCAGATCTCCCCTCTGTTCAGCAATAGTTGTCCCATCCATGCTGTCCTGTAATCTAGAAACCAATTTGCTTGCTCATAGTGTTAGTTCAGATTAACTTATATCTGTTACATAATATTAATTGGGCTCAGTTTGTATGAAACCTAATGTTATCCACATATTTATTCGAAATAGCAATGTGCTTAGTAAGAAAAATAGAAAGAAGTGAGTTTCTCATTGCCTGTAACCAGTTGGCTTCATTGTATTATCACATTCTAGTGGAAATGCTGGGATATAATGGCAACCCAGCTGTTATGTATGCTGTGTGAATATCTCACACTAAATAATCTAGCAAAACCCATTGGTTTGGATAATGTAAATGTCCCAATATTTTCAGAATGTAGTTTTTCATTTGTATATGACAGAGTTAATGACCTCAACATTTGAGGATATTTAAACTTAGTGGTTCGTTAGACTGGCATTGTTATTTGTGCATATTTTAGTCACTCTGTTACAGCAGACTGATATTATCTGAGCTTTCTTTATTGTCACACACATACAGTACATGGATACGGGTGAAAGGAAAACAGTCTACACTCCACGATCAAGGTCAATCAACATCAGAGAGACAAGACACTTGATTCTGGATAATTTTCAAGAGAAAGTCCGGATAAGTAAAGAAGGAAAAAGGCAAACAGTGGTTTATATTATGTTTGGGATGCACATGATGACACTGGCAAAGCATCAAGATTTTGTTTGGAATAGTGGATACTCACATGGATAAGCTCTTAACTAGTGACCTGATGGCTGTGATGTTGAAGTCTATGTTGCAGTTACAGGCTTTGATGTGATGAAGTATTGCGAAACATACATTATCATAGAGGCACTGAGCAGACAAACAGAAGCTATGTATGACTATATTTACAAGGTTTTGACAAATTTCTTGATAACAGTAAGCCTGTCAAAAGCAACAGCAGCAGTAACTGGACAAAAAAACTAAACTGGACTTCGCTAATAAGTAGTATGTGTAAAATAAAAAGACTATATGTACATGAATCCAACTCCAAACGGTGTCCAGGGTGACCAAGATTTAGCAAACGGAGCACTGATGATTGCGTCACAAGTTCAGGAAGCATTGAGGAGATGACATCATCCGCATAACCACGAGGTAGTGTGAAGACGTCATCTGCAAAGCCATGAGGTGGGGCAGTGATGTCAGAGTGATAACATCCTCACCAGAGACAGGAGGCAGAACGACTTCTTCACTGGAGCAGAAAGGTGTAGCAGGCAAGATCTGAGAGGCCTCAGTTACAGGCTTGCCAATTTGCCTCTCTTGGCCTTTGCTGAAAAGGCTGTTCCCCACATGCCCTTAATACTTTTCTAGGGAAAGTTCTTCTCCAAGGAGCCGGAAACCCCTTATTAGAAGGCTAGAGAACTCCAATATGGTCTACAGACACAGGTTTTCGTGTCCGGGCAAAATTTTTGCGAGCTTTAACACTAAAGCAACATAACATAAACATCGACCTCTCACTCATCAGGCTGAAGATCCTCCAAAAAATGGAAAGCTTGCCATGTAGCAGAAATCTGGCCATGAGAACATTGGGTGGGCACATCAACAGGAAGTTGAAGGAGTCATACAGCAGCATAGAGAGGAGGAGGTGTGGCTTACTGGACTCATGTTGTGCATGTTTCTCCACTGCATCCTGGTGGTCAAATCTTCTAGAATGTGTGGGTTCAGGGGCAATGAGGCAGGAAGCAGTCGTGTGAGATCAGCATTGAATTTGTTTAGGTCAGTCTAAATATCATAGTCACAGTTCAAAGCTTTGGTCATAACAGAGGTCACTGTAGACAGAGTTAAGACAGGCATAGCTGGAATGTGCTTGACTTTAACTTCTTTTGACAACAATATACTAAAAAAAAACAAATGCTTAAAAAGTTATTTGATTACTGAAAGACATTTAAGGACAACGAATTGTGGAATGTTTGTGGAATTTATTTATTTATTGTTTGATGGATTTTTGGAAAATGTTCCAACATTGTCACAAGGACAACACTGAATTTTAGCAGAATTTTAGCACCCTCATGCAGAACATATTCTGTCCTTATGCATAATGCCTGACTGAATAATGATATATTTTATGAGGCCCAGAAAATGCAAGTCTGGTCCAGTCTGACTGGAAAATGAGCCATATAATAGCCAGCTCCTTGGGGATAAAGTGAATATCCATCATGCCTGTTGTAAAAGTTGGAATGTAGAAAAGATGTGATGGATAAAGAACCTGTTTGGTGTGTGACATTGTGGGTAGTCCTTGAAACCAGAAACAAAATCCTTCAAAATTTTGGAAAACCAAGCAAAAACTGTTGTGACAGTATTAGTATATATAGCTATACACTAACCAAGGAGAACACTGAGGGCAAAGCGGAACGAAATCCACAGGTCAGGGACAGTTAGACTTTATATATGTTTCATTATTGAACAGTAATCACAGAAAACAAAGGCAATGTACAGACAGGAGTGTGGCGCATTACTGAATAGAAACCAGGAGCATTTGCTATTCAGTCTAAAAGTGGAGGCAGCAACAAGGCACGTGGCAGCTGATCATTTTCCAGACAGAAACTGGAAGCAGGAACAAAGCACTTGGCAGCAGTTATCATCCAATTGGAAACCAAAAGAGGAAAGAAAGTGCATGGCAGCAGCTATCATCCTATCAGGTGAAAGGATGATAGGATGAAGCTGGAGGGAGAAGCGAGAGATATGGCAGCAGCTATTATCCAATCTGAAACTGGAACCAGGAATGGCAGTAATTGTCGTCTAATAAGAAAATGGAGGCTGGATTAAGATATATTGCAGCAGGAAATCAACCAATCAGAAAACAGAAGCAGGAACAAAGCACATGGCAGCAGCTATCATCCATTCAAAACCGGGAACTGAGAACAATGTGATAGGGCATGTGACTGCAGGTATTATCAGGCAAAAACCAGAGGCAAGAATAAGGTGCAAAGTTACTTTTGTATGTATCTTAAAAAATTAATTAATTAATTAATTAATTAACTAATGAATAATAATAATAATGATTAGAAACAGAGGCAGGAATAAGGAACATTATTATTATCATATTAGAAACCAGAGGCAGGAATGAGGCATGTGTCAGCTAGTTATTATCGTATTAGAAACAGAGTCAGCAATAAGGCAAAAGGCTGCAGTTATCATCAAATAAGAAACCAGAGGCATGGCAGCAGGTTATTATCTAATCAGGACATAGAAGCAGGAACAAGGCACATGGCAGCAGGCTGGACATGACACAGACAAAACAGAAACCAGAAGCAGCTTTCATCCGGTCAGAAACTGGCAGCGGAAACAAGGCACATGGCAAAAGACAATCCAATCATCCAATCAGAAACCCGGAGGTGGAAACATAGCACATGGTAGCAGGCAGTCATCCAGTCATAAGCTGGAAGTAGAAAGGCACATGGGAGCAGACCGCATATGACATACCCCAAATATCCAGCGCATGAAGGTCATAACAGGACCTATCATTACAGAAATGCATCTCCTGTGTCTCATTATATCTTTTTAATTGGTACCTAATTTTTTTCTCAGTGTTGCTGCAGCAGTTCAGGGTCAATTTATCATAATAATAATTATTATTATTATAGTTAAAAGATATCCAGATAAAAGAATCGGTTCCTTAACGCTCTCCCGTGGAAATAAATTTTATCATCTTAATTAGCATGCAGTCTGTTAAGCCATAAGCGAATGTTGTTTTCGTGTCCAGGCTAAAAATGATTTATTATCCATGGTCTTATATAAAAACTAGTAGCACAAATATTTCAGAGGCTGTTGGCTCAGCTCTGCCAACAAATAATCTTATTGTTTTTTAAATGATAAGATCAATTTGTATCCTGAGCTATGAATTTCTATCATCATTTCAGAGGTGTGTGTACAGTGAATAGCAATCAGTTTATTTTTCAAACATGTTGAACGATTTTACTCCAAAAGTGTTTGAAAGACCAATCGCTTAGTCGGGGTCACATGGAAAGGAGCTTGTTGCTCACTTTAATACACTGCTTCTTTTTGTTTTGCAATATGCATGTGAAATTTCTGTACACTCACAGTCTGATTCATTTTAGAGACAAGATGAAGACTCAAATAGTCATATTGCTTAGGCATTTGAAAGAATACTTCCCAGAAATTCCTGTTTGTGTGTGTGTGTGTGTGTGTGTGTGTGTGCATGTGGTGTGTGTGTGTGTGTGTGTGGCATTATAATAAATGATAGCTCAGAGCTACAGCAGTTAGTTACTCCACCGAGCCCGAAACAATCCACACGTGCAAGATCTTCAATGAATTACTTTCTATTTAAAGGCTCTGGATGGACCAAACATATGGCTTCCTGATTCGCATTAGAGATCCCTAAAGCATCTGGCTCATTTCCACATTCCCATTAGTACAACAATTTGTTGACGAGGCCCGATTGAAAGGGTTTGGAATGTTTTTTGTTCCCACAATGGGTATAAGGGGTTACTTACATACCATGAATGGTAGTAGTACTCGAAAATGATCATTTAAACAACCTTAATTTAGGCTGCATGAAAAAAACACTGCTAGACCTACCAGAAAAGAATGAATAATAATTAATTTATAATAATAATTAACTAAATACACTGTGATTATTGTATGTATGTAGTGAAAGTACACACTGGAAAAAAGGAAAACTTCAGATAAGACTCCTGTCTAGGTATGCTAAGCCTGCCTGACTGAGGTAGATGGTATTAGGCGTAATGAACCATTCCACAGCTGCTGTTTGGAGTGCCAGAGCTGGTGTTTTGTAAATTAGAGCTGGCGTATGGTGTACCACAGCTGGCATCTTGTATAATGCAGCTGGTGTTGAGCTGATGCTGACATACCAAAGCTGGGGTTTGACATACCCAAGTTGTTGTCTGGCTTACTGGAACTACTTTTTGTTGTACCAGAGCTGCTGTGAGGCAGAATGAAGCATGCCAGAAATGTTGATTGTTGTACCAGAGCCACTTTGGCATACCACAGTTGGACTCTAGTATCCAGTATTGTGGTATACCACACCTGGAGTTTGGTGTACCAGACCTGCTATGTGGCATACCACAGCTGGAGTTTGGTGTATCGGACCTGTTATGTGGCATACCACACCTGGAGTTTGGTGTACCAGAGCTGCTATATGGCGTACCACAGCTGGGTTTGGTGTACCAGACCTGCTATGTAGCATACCACAGATGAAGTTTGTTGTACCAGACCTACTATATATACTATATACCACAGCTGGAGTTTAGTGTTTCAGACCTGTTGTTTGGCATGCCACAGCTGGAGTTTGGTGTATCAGACCTGCTATGTGGCGTACCACTGCTGGAGTTTGGAGAACCAGAGCTGCTCTTTGGCATATCATTGCTGGGGTTTGGTGTATCAGAACTGCTATGTGGCGTACCACTGCTGGAGTTTGCTGTACCACAGCTGGAGTTTGGTATACCAGAACTGCTATGTGGCATACCACAGCTGGAGTTTGGTATACCAGAGCTGCTATGTGGCATTCCACAGCTGGAGTTTGGTATACCAGAACTGCTATGTGGCATTCCACAGCTGGAGTTTGGTATACCAGAACTGCTATGTGGCATACCACAGCTGGAGTTTGGTATACCAGAGCTGCTATGTGGCATTCCACAGCTGGAGTTTGGTATACCAGAACTGCTATGTGGCATTCCACAGCTGGAGTTTGGTATACCAGAGCTGCTATGTGGCATTCCACAGCTGGAGTTTGGTATACCAGAACTGCTATGTGGCATTCCACAGCTGGAGTTTGGTATACCAGAGCTGCTATGTGGCATTCCACAGCTGGAGTTTGGTATACCAGAGCTGCTATGTGGCATACCACAGCTGGAGTTTGGTATACCAGAGCTGCTATGTGGCATACCACAGCTGGAGATTGGTGGACCAGACCTGCCATGTGGCATACCACAGCTGGGATTTGGTCTATTACAGCTGGCATTTGGCACACAAGAGACAATGTCTGGCATATCTATCTTTGGCATATCACAGCTGCAGTTTGCTGTCCCAGTGCTGCCATTTGGTGAACCACATCTGTTGTTTGTCATACCAGATCTAACATGTGGCATACCAGATCTCCCATGTGGTATACCAGAGCTGGTATACAAGCTTCAACATACCAGCGTTGCCATACCATAGCTGTCATATGGCACGGTAGAGCTGAGTTTGGTATAGAAAGTCACCAAAGCTGTTATAAAGCTGCACCAAAGCTTTCAAAGCTGTACCAAAGCTTTCAAAGCTGCTCATTGAAGTGTGTAAGTTGCCTTTTGGCATACTCACACTAGTTTGTGCCTCACAGAAGCTGGGATCAAGCAAAATAAAGCTGACCTTTACCTTACCAAATCCTGCCATTTTGCGGTCTGAAGTTGACGTTTGACATTCAAAGCTCATGTTTAGCATTATAAAGCTGCTGCTGGCCATTGTGAAGCATTGTGAAGTTCCAGAAGCTCACATTTGCCATTATAACACCTCTGTCTGCTGTACCAAAGGACATATTGCACTAGCATAAACAAGCTGATGCAAGTTTCCAAAGAACATTAATGTTTTCAATTAATTTCTAACTGAAGGGACCTGTGGATGTGAAGAACATGGTGTGTCCTAATATGCAAACCATCCATGTGCTCTCTCTTTTTGTTTTTAAGGTGATCAAGTACAAGCTGTGCCGTTGCAGGAAGAAGAACCACAAACGCAGCAACAACAATGACCGAGGAGCTGTGCTGAGCCTGGACAACGTGCAGTGCCATGTCAGTAACTAAAAACCAAGTAAACACTGAGGCTGAGAGAGAAATAGAGAGAGAGAATGGGGATAGGACAGATAACAGAACACCAGATTCATCTAATATATAACATGAAACTGTGCCTAAACTTTAATATAATATTTCTGGACTCTGCCCATATTATCCATTCTCAGAGTAATCTCAAACTAGGAGAACAAATAAAACTAGAAACTTTTCTTATCTTCTCACATGACTTAAATATGGCACAGGTGTACTAGATACTTGGTTAAAACTACTAAAAGATTGAACCAGGTTCCAAAGAAAAACAACTTAAGGCAAAAAAATTCTAGTGAACAAAGACTTTTTGGCAACAGAAGGAAAACCGTACACAGCTGTAGGGCTCCGTCTTTTAAAGTTTTCCTCTAATCCGATTTAACTCGAAGCAAAGCTTGATCAAAACTAGCTGTGAAAATGAAGAAGAAAAGACTGCGGATAGTGATAAGGAATGGAAAGACTTCCTCCACACAAACACACACACACACACACACAAACACACACACACACACAAACACACACACACACACACACACAAACACACACACAAGTAAAAAGAAAGCACATAAGCAGTTGCAGTTGATGGATGTCAGTGTTGTTGACTGGGCGATATGTTACAGCTCTGTGATTTTAAAGAGACCAGTTTGAGCTTTAATTGCATTTGAAGCGGAACTAGTCGCTTCTCTCCTCTCCTCTTCTCTCCTCTCTTCTCCTCTCCTCTCTTCTGTTTCCTTGACTCTTTCCTCGTCAGCTCTTATCTTCTAATTTGTTCTGTCTCTTTTCCTCTCATTCTCTCTCTCTCTCTCTCTCTCTCTCTCTCTCACTTACTCACAACCCCCCCCCCATAATACATAAATCTCATTGGTCGTTTGTGCTGCACTCCATCTCCTCTTCTGCTTTATTCCTCTTTCTTGCCTTTCGACCTCTCGTTTATTCAATAAGTCACTCTGTGCAATTAGCTCTATAGACATGACCTTAGAAAGCAGTGTCGAAAAACAGTACATCTTTAAAAGACATCCTATATTACTGTATATATTATGATACAGTACAGGGTCACTTTATTAGGAACAGCGCATCAGCGTGAACCTGATGATTTTTAATTCATATCTGCCAAACAAGTGGGAGCAGCGCAATGCAGATACAGGTCAAAATGGGGAAAAAAATTGATTTCAGTGGGATTCTCTAGAAATGATTTCACTGACTTGAGCCATGTAATGGGAGTTGGTGTCAGACAGACCAGTTCGAGTATTCGGGACGAGAAAAGCCAGACCTATTCAAGCTGACAGGAAGTTTGGTGAGCAGAAAAGCATGTCAGAATGCACAACACGTCTAGCCTTGAGGCAGCTGGATAACAGAATAAGGCACACCGGGTTCTACTCCTGACAGCCAAAAACAGGAATCTGATGCTACACTGGGCACAGGCTAAGCAGGTGAAGATCAGGCGATGTTTTTTTCCAGTCTTCAGCGGCCCAGTTTTGGCCTAATGCAGCCTCAAATTCCTGGTGAACAAGCCAGCATACATTATCAGTCGAATTTTTTTCTCCATTTTTAATATTATTAATAAAAAAACACCAAAGCAGGCTATGGTGAATAACGTGTAATTTGTGAAATTAATCCAAATCTTTTCATTTCTTTAAAGTAGCTTGATAAAGCTTTCCATGCTTTTTATTTTCTCTCAGGAGCTTTAAACACCTTTTAATTACCTGCTTTTCTTTATTATAATTTCATGTAAAATACGTTTTTCATGTACTTAATACAGAGACATTCGTTTCATTTGTTTATATTTGTTTTGCATGCAGGAAATGAAATATTCTCTGATAAGACGGCACATTTTTTCCTCCTATAAACACAATGTTTGTGTCATACCTGCTGATGCATGATTAGGAATTTATTCATTGCATTTATCACATTGCAGCATCACGGTAATGAAGGGAGGTTTTATATTTATAGTTGTCATTATCTCATTATAATAGCCAGTTGATTCCTGCAGAATTGTGCCCTTTTGATTGATCTTCATGCAAATGAGCTTCCAGTGAGGTCACTGTGGAGATAAAGTGATAACGATACTGCGTACTAGTTACCACTTCTTGGATTATTCTCCCATTTCTGGAACCAGTGAAATATTTCTGTATAGGTTTGCAAAAACGATTAAACGTTCCATGTTGTTACAGTCAGAAATGATTTCAAACACACGAGGCAGTCAGCGCTTGTAAAATGGCGATCCTGAAAGGACGAAAGGAATTGAATCGGGTGAAAAGAAAAAAATACCAGCATGCCAATGTCGGAAGAAAGGAAGGTCGAAAGAAAGGTTGAAAGAAAGGTTGAAAGAAAGAAAGAAAGAAAGAAAGAAAGAAAGAAAGAAAGAAAGAAAGAAAGAAAGAAAGAAAGAAAGAAAGAAAGAAAGAAAGAAAGAAAGAAATGGGGAAGGGAGGGAAGAAGGACAGTGGAAAGGAAATAAGGAAGGACAGAAGAAAAGAAAGAAGGTAGGAAGGACAGAAGGAAGGTCGAAAGAAAGGTTGAAAGAAAGAAAGAAAGGTTGAAAGAAAGAAAGAAAGAAAGAAAGAAAGAAAGAAAGAAAGAAAGAAAGAAAGAAAGAAAGAAAGAAAGAAATGGGGAAGGGAGGGAAGAAGGACAGTGGAAAGGAAATAAGGAAGGACAGAAGAAAAGAAAGAAGGTAGGAGGGACAGAAGGAAGGTCGAAAGAAAGGTTGAAAGAAAGGTTGAAAGAAAGGTTGAAAGAAAGAAAGAAAGAAAGAAAGAAAGAAAGAAAGAAAGAAAGAAAGAAAGAAAGAAAGAAAGAAATGGGGAAGGGAGGGAGGAAGGACAGTGGAAAGGAAATAAGGAAGGACAGAAGAAAAGAAAGAAGGTAGGAGGGACAGAAGGAAGGTTGAAAGAAAGAAAGAAAGAAAGAAAGAAAGAAAGAAAGAAAGAAAGAAAGAAAGAAAGAAAGAAAGAAAGAAAGAAGGAAGGAAGGAAGGAAGGAAGGAAGGAAGGAAGGAAGGAAGGAAGGAAGGAAATGGAAAGGAAGGAAGGAAGGAAGGAAAGAAGGAAGGAAGGAAGGAAGGAAGGAAGGAAGGAAGGAAGGAAGGAAGGAAATGGAAAGAAAGGAAGGAAGGAAATGGAAAGGAAGGAAGGAAGGAAGGAAGGAAGGAAGGAAATGGAAAGGAAGGAAGGAAGGAAGGAAGGAAGGAAATGGAAAGAAAGGAAGGAAGGAAATGGAAAGGAAGGAAGGAAATGGAAAGAAAGGAAGGAAGGAAATGGAAAGAAAGGAAGGAAGGAAGGAAGGAAGGAAGGAAGGAAGGAAGGAAGGAAGGAAGGAAGGAAGGAAGGAAGGAAGGAAGGGAGGGAGGGAGGGAGGGAGGGAGGAAGGAAGGTACAGTGATACAGAGACTCCCACAGCCCATATTAGGTGAAAACTCAACTGATAGAGAGAGTCAGAAAGAGTCAGAGAAGCTTCACTGCTGAATTTTGGCACTTAACAAAACACAAACCTGTTCATCAAAGCTGTTGTTCATCTACACTCAGTCACACTGAACTTAGATTTTATTCATTCAGATTATTATTTTTTGCTGTAAATTGAATATCTGCAATCCAAACCTCACTAACTGAATAGAGCTTTAAATAAAGCTACCTTCCATGATGAAAAGCAAAAATGAAAGCTCTGTTTGTTCCTAAATAAATCACCTAATAGCTGATTATGGTCAACTCATTTTATATTTGATGGCTGCAAAAGTTTTCAAAATTTCTGTGTATTAGTGGCAGAGTTCACGTTAATGTTAATGCAATGTGTTACATAATGCCACTTAAGAGAAGCTTCATGTACAGCATTAACATTACAAAAGGGTAAAATTTGGATTTCAAATCAGTGTTTTTTCCTGTTGTCTACTTAATGTTTCCGTTTAGTGCATAATGCATGGCACAAGACAGATAATAAATATGGTTGACATTTCTACAGAGAGAATGAGGAGGAGCTTCTTCCTGTAGGTCATTTGGCCCTGAACCCAGGACAATATTTAGATCTTGGACTTTTCCTGACCCATCTATACAACACACACTGCCTCGACCAGATCTGTGCACAGCAAATACTGCATATATGCATTAAACTTTATTTATAATAATCTTACCACTCATAATATATATGTATTCTACATTATACTATATTTTTATATTTTCTATATACACTATATTGCCAAAAGTTTTGGGACACCTCTCCAAATCATTGAATTCAGGTATTGTTTTTCAGAGGTTGGGCTTGGCCCCTTAGTTCCAGTGAAAGGAACTCTTAATGCTTCAGCATAGCAAGACATTTTGGACAATTTTCATGCTCCTAACTTTATGGGAACAGTTTGTGGATGACCCCTTCCTGTTCCAACATGACTGCACACCAGTGCACAAAGCAAGGTCCATGAAGACATGGATGAGCGAGTTTGGTGTGGAGGAACTTGACTGGCCTGCACAGAGTCCTGACCTCAACCTGATAGAACACCATTGGGATTCATTAGAGTGGAGACCAGGCCTTCTCGTCCAACATCAGTGCCTGACCTCACAAATGTGCTTCTAGAGGAATGGTCAAAAAGTTTAACCATAAACACGCCTTCCCAGAAGTGTTGAAGCTGTTAGAGCTGCAAAAGGCAGGCCAACTCCATATTAAATTCATGTCTCAAAACATTTGGCAATGTAGTGTATTTTCCCTTTCCTTACAGTACAATTCTAATTCTATTCTTTGTCTATTTTGATTCTATTTTTCTGACACCGACATTCAGAACCTTTTCACAGCATGTCATGATTGTGTCTGTGAGCAATAAAGACATGAGTCTGAATATAAAGATACCTTCTCTGTTTTTTTAGCCTCCGTGTGAAAACCTTCGCACTCCATCTACATATTCGGCCAACATCCTACCTCACCATCCAGGGCAGGGTAACTTCGAGGACTTCACCTGCTGAGTGAGTGAGTGAGTGAGTGAGCGAGCGAACGAGAGAGAGAGAGAGAGAGAGAGAGAGAGAGGAGCTGTTAGAGTTGGACTCCAGCTCGCAGTGTACAACCAAAGCCGCCTGACTCCATCGTCACGAACACCCTCCCATCCCGGCCGACACAGAATGGATTTTGACTGGATGTTTTAACGCACCGCATTGTGTCATGTAAAATAAAAACGAAACATTGAAACTGTTCCACAACACAACCATGTGTGTACTTTTAAAGGATTTTGGAACACTGCCTCAAACGGGAACCCCTTCGTGAAGAAGCCTCTGAGACGTGGACCATCACAGCTCAAACGGACAGGCTTCCTGTGGGCGGAGTCCCCTGCCTTTTCTGTATATAAACAGCGGCTATACACCGTCTTAACTGAGTGGCTTAATTAGATTGTTAGAAATAATATAGTGCTTAATCCATGTAGCAGCATTCGTGGTGACTGATGGACTCCAGTGACGTGCCACTCACGGTCAGTGTGTCTCCTTGAAGAATGTATTTTTCCTACTGACAGGAAATGATCAACTGTTCGTGGTGAAGAAAGCTGAGTTCAGCAGTCTGTTGTTCCATCCAGCTCTCATCTCGTGACTGCATGCTTGTATTCGTCTTCCTGTGCATGTTTTCAGTTTTTGGGTTTGTTTTCAGTAACCATTGTTATTATTGCCAAGTTTGCCTCAATTATATATAGGTGTGTGTGTGTGTGTGTGTGTGTCTTGTTTGGGTGCCTTAACCCCTACAACTGTGTGTATGTGTGACTGGATTTAACATGTGTGTCGTCTGCCTAAGCAGTGTGTGTGTGTGTGTGAGTGTGTGCGCGCGCATCTTAGTTATGTGTATGATTAAGACATGGCAAGTCGGCCAGTCAGTCTCTGTGTGTGTGTGTGTGTGTGTGTTAGATATGATGTGTATGATTGACATGGCCTGCGTGTGTGTGTGTGTGTGTGTGTGTTAGATATGATATGTGTATGATTGACATGGCCCACGTGTGTGTGTGTGTGTTAGATATGATATGTGTATGATTGACATGACCCGTGTGTGTGTGTGTGTGTTAGATATGATATGTGTATGATTGACATGGCCCACGTGTGTGTGTGTGTTAGATATGATATGTGTATGATTGACATGACCCGTGTGTGTGTGTGTGTGTTAGATATGATATGTGTATGATTGACATGACCCGTGTGTGTGTGTGTGTGTGTTAGATATGATATGTGTATGATTGACATGACCCGTGTGTGTGTGTGTTAGATATGATATGTGTATGATTGACATGGCCCACGTGTGTGTGTGTGTTAGATATGATATGTGTATGATTGACATGACCCGTGTGTGTGTGTGTGTTAGATATGATATGTGTATGATTGACATGACCCGTGTGTGTGTGTGTGTGTTAGATATGATATGTGTATGATTGACATGACCCGTGTGTGTGTGTGTTAGATATGATATGTGTATGATTGACATGGCCCACGTGTGTGTGTGTGTGTTAGATATGATATGTGTATGATTGACATGACCCGTGTGTGTGTGTGTGTGTTAGATATGATATGTGTATGATTGACATGACCCGTGTGTGTGTGTGTGTGTGTTAGATATGATATGTGTATGATTGACATGGCCCGCGTGTGTGTGTGTGTTAGATAAGTGTATGAGAATGAAATGACCCATGCGCATTATCTTTAAATTTGTGTATGATTATGACACGACCTGTCTGTGTGTGTGTGTGTGCGCGCGTGTGTGTGTGTATGAATGTGGGCGCCTTATCTTTAAATTTGTGTATGATTATGACACGACCTGTCTGTGTGTGTGTGTGTGTGTGTGCGTTAGCTTTAGATATGTTTATGATTATGATCTGACCTGTGTGTGTGTGTGTGTGTGTGTGTGTGGTTTACCGCTTATCAGTGAATTATTCTCTGTTTCGATTCTGTGAGTTTATTATAATTTTTCAGAACTGTCGCTGTTTCAAATATCATATCGAAGCACAAGACCATTATGTAAAAGATGATGAAAAAGAAGGCGGGTTCATATTCTTTCAGAGACTAGGACCATCACGATAATCCGAATCGTTACAACTCTATTATTCTGATTTTTGTTTTTTTACGACAAAAAAAAAAGTAGACATGTTGCCTGATAGTCCAGTCATCATCTTTCCAGATACTAGACTGTTCTATTTATCTATGAAGGTATAATAAAATATCATTGAAAATTTTAGATGCAATATCTGTACTTTATGTTTGGGGGTTTATTTTGGGAAGGAAGACATTTTCTTTAATGTGTATCAAATAAGGATGCATGGGATGTAAACACAGGGCACATTGTCACGCTAATGAACAGAGGAGATGAAATGACAGCAATCTGGACACACATCACGATTAATGATGGCAATCAAAGCAAAGCAGCCTGCACACTGTGCACTGCAGGAGGAGCAACAACAACATCTTCCTACCATACAAGTAACCTGATAAAACTTCTTTATGGAGGTTAAACAATACATTTAATAGACAGAATGACAACCTAGAGCACTAGCAGTGGGCATAGTCAGTATAAATTGTGTGCAAGGTGCAGAGATATAGACACACAAATGTATTTATGAGCATGGGGCAGTGAAGTGAGTGTGCAGGTAGAGAAACTAATGGTTTTGATAGAGAGAGAGAGAGAGAGAGAGAGAGAGAACAGAGCACTGATGAGACACTTCAATGCCATAAGATCTTAAACATAAAACTCAGCATGTGGACTTCATTTATAGGTGAGTGACGATAGGTTAAGGGGAAAAAATGTCTACCTCCAATGATAGGTGAGTGAAATTATTAGCTCTAACCCAGTATTATGTTCTTGCCACTATAGGTCAATGACAGCGAGGGACCATGATGCATTGAATGAACCAAAAGTTTTAGGACGTCTGCCTTATGAATGTAATATAGAGTTGACCCGCTCTTTGCAGCTATAACAGCTTCAACACTTCTGGGAAGTCTTTCCACAAGGTGTGTTTATGGGACTTTTTTGGACCATTCCTCTAGAAGCGCATTTGTGAGGTCAGGCACTGATGTTGGACGAGAAGGCCTGGCTCACAGTCTCTGCTCTAACTCATCCCAAAGGTGTTCTATCAGGTTGAGGTCAGGACTCTGTGCAGGCCAGTCAAGTTCCTCCACACCGAACTCGCTCATCCATGTCTTTATGGACCTTGCTTTGTGCACTGGTGAGCAGTCATGTTGGAACAGGATCCTCAAACTGTTCCCACATAGTTTGGAGCAATATAGTGTACTTCACTTACAGCTGGACTGAAGCGCTTTTCTGGAGTGAAACGAAGCCCGCACTTCAACCTTATTCAATCCAAGGTAACTAATGTAGCAGGTACTTCATTCAAAAAACAATTAGCTAACATTATGAGACACAGTGAGTCAAGGAGTTTGCTTTTCATGAGCAATATGTAAATCAGGGGAAACATAAACAGATCTTAATAATAGCTAAATGACGAACACTTAACTTGAAAACAAGGTTTCTGGATGTTTATTTTGATATCATTATCTGTATTGATGAGGCGTCTATAAAAAAAAAAAAAGGGCGTCTATAAATCAGATAACGCAATCCCAGTCTTGTATGTATTGTAACTGGTATTTAGCACCAGAATTGGATCTGTTTCTCCCTCATGATTTGCAGATGATCTAGCTAATCACGTAGCATTGGCAGTCAACAACCTCTCAACATGGCAGCAATTAGATCACTGAAGATTATTACATTGTACTTCCTCTCCAACTGGATTCGCAGCGACTACGGAAAATCCTCCACAACACTTTCGAATGCTCTTTCAACTTCTTGTTGAGTGTCACACACATCAGGGTCAGATGTTTTCAGCGTTTTCGAAAAGCTTTCAGCACTTGAGGAGGCAGAGCTAATAGGTTTGTGACCAACTTTGCACATTGTCGTTCTTTTTTTTTTGAAGAAAAATAAGAATTGCTTCCACCTGAGAGGCAGTAAGTACAATAGGATCTCCTATAAAGTCTACTACAGTGACCCGGTCCCTACAGAATGAGGGAAGGAAGCGCTGTCTCGGCGGGGAAAAGCAGATCAACTGGAGGAAATTTTAACCGAAACTTCTTCCCTTTCATCAGACATCAAAAGAAAGCATAAAATGAAAATATGGAATAAAATAACATGAGCTGCCAACTCAGTTTCTGCAGACAAAGGTACAGGTGATGAGGTATGGCGTTTGAAGTATTTTTATAAGTATGATGGAAATGACACATCAATATGCATGGATATATAAATAACAATGACTGTTTTATTTACAGCCACATTCTGTCTTTTCTCAGTTGCATCAGCTTGACTTCATTGGAATGTGTTATTTCGACCCCAGACCTCATCCACCCTTTCACAATCAACTGCTAGTTGGACTGGAACTAACACTAGCACTTAAATACTGCATGTTCCTCATTCCTGTTGTTAGCTGAGTTAAATAACAGCATACCTGTTTCGTTAGAATTTGTTAAACATGTTGAGATCGGGTTCATTTGGAGAAGAAGCCTGAGCTGTGCTGCTGCTGCTGTCTCTACTGATATCAGGGAAGCTTTTTGCCAAAAAAATCATGAGGATTGTGACTGAATAGCACAACTCTTTGAAATTTACTGAGATGAACAGGGTGTATATATGTATATAGGGTGTATATATATATATATATATATATATATATATATACACTATATTGCCAAAAGTATTCGCTCACCCATCCAAATAATCAGAATCAGGTGTTCCAATCACTTCCATGGCCACAGGTGTATAAAATCAAGCACCTAGGCATGCAGACTGTTTTTACAAACATTTGTGAAAGAATGGGTCGCTCTCAGGAGCTCAGTGAATTCCAGCGTGGAACTGTGATAGGATGCCACCTGTGCAACAAATCCAGTCGTGAAATTTCCTCGCTCCTAAATATTCCACAGTCAACTGTCAGCTGTATTATAAGAACGTGGAAGTGTTTGGGAACGACAGCAACTCAGAAACGAAGTGGTAGGCCACGTAAACTGACGGAGCGGGGTCAGCGGATGCTGAGGCGCATAGTGCGAAGAGGTCACCAACTTTCTGCAGAGTCAATCGCTACAGACCTCCAAACTTCATGTGGCCTTCAGATTAGCTCAAGAACAGTGCGCAGAGAGCTTCATGGAATGGGTTTCCATGGCCGAGCAGCTGCATCCAAGCCATACATCACCAAGTGCAATGCAAAGCGTCGGATGCAGTGGTGTAAAGCGCGCCGCCACTGGACTCTAGAGCAGCGGAGACGCGTTCTCTGGAGTGACGAATCGCGCTTCTCCATCTGGCAATCTGATGGACGAGTCTGGGTTTGGCGGTTGCCAGGAGAAGGGAACTTGTCTGGCTGCAAGTGTAAAGTTTGGTGGAGGGGGGATTATGGTGTGGGGTTGTTTTTCAGGAGCTGGGCTTGGCCCCTTAGTTCCAGTGAAAGGAACTCTGAATGCTTCAGCATACCAAGACATTTTGGACAATTCCATGCTCCCAACTTTGTGGGAACAGTTTGGAGCTGGCCCCTTCCTCTTCCAACATGACTGTGCACCAGTGCACAAAGCAAGGTCCATAAAGACATGGATGACAGAGTCTGGTGTGGATGAACTTGACTGGCCTGCACAGAGTCCTGACCTCAACCCAATAGAACACCTTTGGGATGAATTAGAGCGGAGACTGAGAGCCAGGCCTTCTCGTCCAACATCAGTGTGTGACCTCACAAATGCGCTTCTGGAAGAATGGTGAAAAATTCCCATAAACACACTCCTAAACCTTGTGGACAGCCTTCCCAGAAGAGTTGAAGCTGTTATAGCTGCAAAGGGTGGACCGACGTCATATTGAACCCTATGGATTAGGAATGGGATGTCACTTAAGTTCATATGCGAGTCAAAGCAGGTGAGCGAATACTTTTGGCAATATAGTGTATATATATCTATATATATATATATATATATATATATATATATATATATATATATATATATATATATATATATACAGTGAGGGAAAAAATTATTTGATCCCCTGCTGATTTTGTACGTTTGCCCACTGACAAAGAAATGATCAGTCTGTAATTTTAATGGTAGGTGTATTTGAACAGTGAGAGGCAGAATAACAACAAAAAAAATCCAGAAAAACGCTTTTCAGAAAAGTTCTACATTGATTTGCATTTTAATGAGTGAAATAAGTATTTGATCCGCTATCAATCAGAAAGATTTCTGGCTCCCAGTTGTCTTTTATACAGGTAACGAGCTGAGATTACAGTAGGAGCACTCTCGGGGAGTGCTCTTAATCTCAGCTTGTTACCTGTATGAAAGACACCTGTCCACAGAAGGAAGCAATCAATCAGATTCCAAACTCTCCATCATGGTCAAGACCAAAGAGCTGTCCATGGATGTCAGGGACAAGATTGTGGTCTACAAGACCATCACCAAGCAGCTTGGTGAGAAGGTGACAACAGTTGGTGCGATTATTCCCAAATGGAAGAAACACAAAAGGACTGTCAATCTTCCTCGGTCTGGGGCTCCATGCAAGATCTCACCTCATGGAGTTTCAATGATCATGAGAACGGCAAGGAATCAGCCCAGAATTACACTGGAGGATTTTGTCAATGATCTCAAGGCAGCTGGGACCATAGTCACCAAGAAAACAATTGGTAACACACTACGCCGTGAAAGACTGAAATCCAGTAGCGCCTGCAAGGTCCCCCTGCTAAAGAAAGCACATGTACAGGCTCATCTGAAGTTTGCCAGTGAACATCTGAATGATTCAGAGGAGAACTGGGTGAAAGTGTTGTGGTCAAATGAGACCAAAATCCAGCTCTTTGGCATCAACTCAACTCGCCGTGTTTGGAGGAGGTGGAATGCTGCCTATGACTCCAAGTACACCATCCCCAGGTGACAGGACAACTGCAGCAAAGGGACGATGGACGGGGCCATGTACCATTAAATCTTGGATGAGAACCTCCTTCCCTCAGCCAGGGCATTGAAAATGGGTCGTGGATGGATATTCCAGCCTGACAATGACCCAAAACACACGGCCAAGGCAACAAAGGAGTGGTTCAAAAAGAAGCACATTAAGGTCCTGTAGTGGCCTAGCCAGTCTCCAGACCTTAATCCCATAGAAAATCTGTGGAGGGAGCTGAAGGGTCAGCCACAAAACCTTGACTTGGAGAGGATCTGCAAAGAGGAGTGGGCCCAAATTCCTTTAGACGTGAGATGTGTGCAAACCTGGTGGCCAACTACAAGAAATGTCTGACGTCTGTGATTGCCAACAAGGGTTTGCCACCAAGTACTAAGTCATGTTTTGCAAAGGGGTCAAATACTTATTTCACTCAATAAAATGCAAATCAATGTATAATTTTTTTGAAATGTGTTTTTCTGGATTTTTGTTGTTGTTATTCTGTCTCTCACTGTTCAGATAAACCTACCATTAAAATTACAGGCTGATCATTTCTTTGTCAGTGGGCAAACGTACAAAATCAGCAGGGGATAATATATATATATATACACAGAAGGAAGGTGTAATATTCTTAGGTAAACAAAAGACGTCAGCAGAAACAGACGCTGTGGTTGACGTTGTTCACTGGTGGTTTGGTGAGTTTATTATAAAAATGGATTTCTAAATTAAATTAGAAGAAACTGTCAGTGACAGTCTGTGTTTGGCACATGTTCATCAATACAGATCAGAAAGAATTTCTAAGACAAAACAAAGTATATCATAAGATGAGGTCAAATGCTGTCACACGGTCAGCCCAAGGCCACAGTCGGAGCATGCTGAGAAATATTCAGAATATATGATCTATACTGGGACCATGAAGCAATAAAAAATCGTACAATTTTGTGAAATAAAATCACAATCTACTATTATTAAATTTATTATACCTGTTAAGTACGTCAACATCTGACTAGAAAAATGATCTGGCTCAAGTTAACAGCTGTAATATTGTTTTATTGATTTAAATATTTTAATGTAGTTAAATAGTGGCAGGACAGGACAGGCAGTAGTTAATGCTAAGCATGTCAGTTTTTTTCTTTAATGTTAAAGGGATCACTGAGTGTAAGAGTTACAACTCCTGGACGTATAAATGATGAGATAACTTCAATCAAAGATCTGGCTTGTCCCATTTTACCCCATTTTACCAGTACACCAGTGTTCTGTTCCATCAGTAGAACAGAAATCGTCTCATCAGACATTTATACATCAGTATAATCAAACGAATTATCTTCGCATGTCTGGTATAAAAATTTGCCAGGACACTGTTTACTTTTAGTTTGCGACGTTTTTACGCCTGTTGGGATTACACAGAATTTGAGTGATTGAAGATAACATTTTAGAGGCTTATGAACAAGCATCTTTGACAGCAGAAATGGGTTTGATGTCACCATTTATTTTGAAGATATAAACACTTTCGTGGAAAAAATAACCGTTTGCGGGGATTTTTTGGAACTTTTCTGTGAATATATTGCCGCTAGTAGGCCAGGTAAAAACAGAAATACTTATAAAAAAGTTAGTGTCTACTTTCATATGAATCATTAGCCACCACTGTAGAGTGTGACATGCAGAATTATTCACTGCTGAACATGGATACCCTCTGATTAAATAAATAAATTAATAAATAAATAAGCACTCCCATAGAAAATGAAAATACTGAATAGGAAAGGAGAATGTTTTTTTCTCCAGATTAGTGAGGTTTCTCTCTCTCTTACTAGTAGAGATTTATCCTGATCATTAATAATGTTTAGGTGAAAGTAATGCATTGAAAGGGGAGAAATTCTGGTGAAGTACATATAGAAATTGGATCACCAAATAAACTTTTTGCTGTGTATTACATTCTGATTAAAACGCAATCACAGGTTCATGTTTCGTGGTACTTCAATGTAAATTTCTGCCATTGCTGAAAAAACTCTTAAATCACTTAAATAGGGACAGCTGTATACTTGCTCACTCGTGCTATCCAATTTATCCAAATTATATAATCAGCCATCATGTGCCAATAGCGTAAGGCATAAAATTATGCAGATACAAAAAAAGTAGCCTCCTTGTGGTCCAACAGTAAAATCCTGCGCTCTCATTGCCATAGCCCGGGTTCAATTCCAGTAGTCTGACTCAAGGATCTATGTGTTGTGCATTCTGAAATGCTTTTCTGCATACCATGGTTTTGCATATTTTTTGCGTATATATTTTGCGTCAGCTCGAACCAGTCTGGCCATTTTCCCTGACCCTAATTTACTTTGTTTAGTAAATTCAAGAGATTATTGTACATGAAAATCTGCAGTTCCTGAAACCAGTATATCTGCCACCAACAAACATGCCATTGTCAAAGTCCCTGAGATCACATTTGTCCCATTCTGATGTTTGATTGTGAGATTGTGACCTGTATCTGGATGAGTTTATGCACAGTGCTCTTTGTACACAATGGGGTACACTATTTGGGGGTGTTCCTATTAATATGGCCAGTGGGTGTATGCATCCAGAAAATCCTTTTCAGATTCAGAATAAATGACATCAATTGAAATTCAATTACAGATTCTACATGTAGGTATGTACTTGTAGGTATGTACACTATTTCACTATAGAAAAATACCCTTAAACATTTCTATTTTAAATACAGTAAGCCAGGCAAAAAAAAAGAAAAAAAAACGGACACGTATTAATATTTTACACTTAATTCTAGGCTGGAATTTTACACCAGATTGTTCCTGTTGCTGTATCCAAGCAGCTACTTCTGTGTGCATTCACACTAGAGGTCACTAGAATGAAATTACAGTCTTGACATTTGAAGCCCAGAGGGCAGAAAAATGTCATTCCCCAAAATGTAACATCTCATTCTTTGGTGTCTGACACTTTGCAGTCACCCCACTATACAGGTCACGCTGAAAAACATGTGTTAATCAGGTAATATAATAGCATTCTGAATGATGTGACTGTGTTATTTCCATCTACTTCTGTTGACTTACGCCGCACTGAGATTTGTGGTGATATTTGTGGTAACCCGAGTGCCTCTGTGCATTCAGAGGAGCCTGTCTATCACTGGGAGGCACTATATATGTATATATATATATATATATATAATCACCTGATCTTTTAGCCTTAACCAGTGAAGCTAATGAAGGCCATCACAGATGTCACAGTTAAGCTTTGATTGATCTGATTTAACTGCCATTTGCTATTATTATACATCATCTGGTTTCACAGGTTGAAGTAGACAGGACTGTGTATAGATTTAATTATACTGTCAAGTATATGAGAACGATATCACACAATGCCTATAATATTAATTCTTCTGCCTGTAATTATTCTACTTTTCCTCACTTCCCATAAAGGCATCTTGTTACACAATGAAACAGACTCTGATCTTCTGGTGTTATAAGGATTTTAAACAAGTCTCTGGATTCTGAGATGCTGGCATAGCTTCTAAAGTTATGAATATTATTATCATTATACTAGCTGTGTTGGCATGGTTCTTAATTAGAACCATTAACCATGAAATTACGGTTTTTAATTGCCCATAAAAAGCCTCTCAAGAGTGTCAACTGAAACTAGCTCACGTAATCATATATATATATATATATATTCTAAAACGTATGTATTTCTAAACCTGTCCTCCTCATTTTTGACTCACAACTCAAGAGTAACACCCTACAGCGTCTTGCGTAATTATTTCATCCCATCCCTGATCTTGATATAAATAAACCCAGACGGTGTTAGACCATGCATGTAACCAAACAGCATCATGAAGACCAAGGAGCTATCAACAAAACAATTCTAGGACTTTTGTAAAAAAGTTCAATCATGGTTTAGTATTAAAAAGATATCTCAAATAGTTAACATATAGGGGATATGGCACAAGTGCAATTCTAGAGGTTAGAGGAGGCCAAAATGTTAGAGACAGAATATAGTTTACATTAGTGCATATCTTCTTCTTTCGGCTTTTCCCTTGCGAATCGTCTCTCTCCACCTATCCCTATCATCTGCATCCTCAACACTTACACCCATTAGCTTCATTTCCTCATTTATTACATCCATATGCCTCCTCTTTGGCCTTCCTCTTTGCCTGCTGCCTGGCAGCTCCATGTCCAACATTCTCCTACCAATATATACTCACTCTCCTTCCTCTGAACATGTCCAAACCATCTTAATCTGGCCTCCCTAACTTTGTCCCCCAAACGTCCAACATGAGCTGTCCCTCTGATGTACTCGTTCCTAATCCTGTCCAAGCTCGTCACTCCCAAAGAGAACCTCAACATCTTAGTGTACATTAGTGCATATAATGTGTGTAATACATGGCCATGTTTTCGTATTGTTTTTGATATATCCTCATTGTCCTTCGCCTCACAATTAAGTAACGCAAGTGGATAATTTGCATAATGATTTATATTGTTTTCTCTCTTAATAACAATCGATCAGAATAATATAACCAGTTTTTTGCATTGTCTCAACTACATTATTTTCATGCAAATGTGTCACACGTTGACTGGTTTGTTAAGGCTTCTCATGATATATATATATACTCTTAGCTAACTAGCTTAGTAAGTAATGAGATACACTATATTGCCAAAAGTATTCACTCACCTGCCTCGACTCGCATATGAACTTAAGTGACATCCCATTCCTAATCCATAGGGTTCAATATGACGTCGGTCCACCCTTTGCAGCTATAACAGCTTCAACTCTTCTGGGAAGGCTGTCCACAAGGTTTAGGAGTGTGTTTATGGGAATTTTTGACCATTCTTCCAGAAGCGCATTTGTGAGGTCACACACTGATGTTGGACGAGAAGGCCTGGCTCTCAGTCTCCGCTCTAATTCATCCCAAAGGTGTTCTATCGGGTTGAGGTCAGGACTCTGTGCAGGCCAGTCAAGTTCATCTACACCAGACTCTGTCATCCATGTCTTTATGGACCTTGCTTTGTGCACTGGTGCACAGTCATGTTGGAAGAGGAAGGGGCCAGCTCCAAACTGTTCCCACAAAGTTGGGAGCATGGAATTGTCCCAAATGTCTTGGTATGCTGAAGCATTCAGAGTTCCTTTCACTGGAACTAAGGGGCCAAGCCCAGCTCCTGAAAAACAACCCCACACCATAACCCCCCCCCCACCAAACTTTACACTTGCCACAATGCAGTCAGACAAGTACCGTTCTCCTGGCAACCGCCAAACCCAGACTCGTCCATCAGATTGCCAGATGGAGAAGCGCGATTCGTCACTCCAGAGAACGCGTCTCCACTGCTCTAGAGTCCAGTGGCGGCGTGCTTTACACCACTGCATCCGACGCTTTGCATTGCACTTGGTGATGTATGGCTTGGATGCAGCTGCTCGGCCATGGAAACCCATTCCATGAAGCTCTCTGCACACTGTTCTTGAGCTAATCTGAAGGCCACATGAAGTTTGGAGGTCTGTAGCGATTGACTCTGCAGAAAGTTGGCGACCTCTTTGCACTATGCGCCTCAGCATCCGCTGACCCCGCTCCGTCAGTTTACGTGGCCTACCACTTCGTGGCTGAGTTGCTGTCGTTCCCAAACACTTCCACGTTCTTATAATACAGCTGACAGTTGACTGTGGAATATTTAGGAGCAAGGAAATTTCACGACTGGATTTGTTGCACAGGTGGCATCCTATCACAGTTCCACGCTGGAATTCACTGAGCTCCTGAGAGCAACCCATTCTTTCACAAATGTTTGTAAAAACAGTCTGCATGCCTAGGTGCTTGATTTTATACACCTGTGGCCATGGAAGTGACTGGAACACCTGATTCTGATTATTTGGATGGGTGAGCGAATACTTTTGGCAATATAGTGTATGTTGAGTAACCAGAGTCTGACCATATCTTTTTAAAAGTTATGGATGTAAGATATTTCGCAAGTATTCAGTCATAGATCACTTTATTAGGAACACCATTACACCGCCTTGTGTGGCAGCAGTGCAATATAGATAATCATGCAGTTTTTGGGTAATGTTCAAATCAACCCAAGAATGGGGTGAAAATCTTATCTCGTCGTTTTGACTGTGGCATGATTGTTGGTGCTAAAAAGGCTGGTTTGAGAATTTCTGAGAACTTCTGGGATTTTCTCACACAGCAGTGTGAAACTTCCCGTGTGCAGCAGTTCTGCAGATGGAAATGCCTTGTTGATGAGAGAGATTAACGGAGAATGGTGACAGGAAGGCTACAGTAACTCAGATAATCACTCTTCATGGCCACAGTTTTCCTATCTTTTAGTTCCAGCATCTTCTAGTTTTACTTCCAGCAGGATAATGTACCAAAGCAAAAGTCGTTTCAAACTGTTTTCAAGAACATGACAATGAGCTCAATGTTCTTCAATGAGGCAACTGAACTCTTCAAATATTATTGTCATACTATCTGCATTGCCATCGTCCTTTAATCTGCAAAGAACTCTGAGGAACCATTAAGCATGAAATTAAGCTCTTAAGCATTTTAATTGCTCATTTCTAACAATATATAACCCTATCAAGACCCTATTAGGAACTTTTTAAGTGATCGCAGCTGAAAGTTTGAATTGATTTTAGGTTCTTATTAGCCTATTTAAAGCCATCACATCTTCTCCTTCTGAAAGTTAAAGCTGAAATCCATTCTTCTTTTTCCAGAAGCTTCGTAGCAGTTTCCCTGGACTAGGAACGAATTTACCCTGTCAGATCTCGAAGGGCAATTAGCATGTCCAACCGCTTGTCGTCTATAAGATTTCCACAGTGATCCTCGGGGCATGACTTCCCTTCCCGCTCGTTAGAAGGATTGATATCCTTTTCATGGGAGACCATTTTAAAAGATCCAATAAGAGACTGTGCTTTGATCACATTCAGATATGCATACATTCATATTGCTGATTTGGGAACAACAGCATCTGGTTATTAAGTCTAATGGAGCTGTCAAATGTGTATATACATCATTAGTAATGATTTTATGGTGGGAGACTGGTGTAATGTTTCTACTGATGAGAAAGTTTGACAGCCAGGTATGCATAATAAATCTTTCTCTCTTATGGAATGTGTGTAGGTCTAATACAACATGTAATTGCAACTCAGCCACTCTATAACTAGTATTTTATGAATTCAAAGCCCGGGACAGTCAGAAATCACTGTTGGACCTTTCAAGCAAGACCTGCACAGCTCTACGCTTGGATTGAGTTCTGTCTCATAAAGTCACTTTGGAAGTGTAGCCATCTTACTCCTTTATATTTAAAGGTCAAAGTTAATGTTTTATTATATTACAGTGCATATAGACTTCTTCTTCTTTTCTTTTTTTTACCAGACTAGCTTGCTGAGACTACCTAGAGAACAGTTAACTCAAACAAACCTCTTTAACTTGCTAGCTATCTAACTGACATGCTAACTGTCTGATTCTGCCATTGTTTGTAATAGGAAAGATTAGAAAATGCTAAAATATAATAAAATAAATAGTTCGAAAACAGGAAGATACAAAACAAAAAATACTTTGAAACTAGATCTGGTCCTAATGCTGTGTTTCAGTACTGTTTCAATGTCACGCAAATTTCGATAGTTTCCTTCAAACCATATGCTGTAATATCAACTTACTAATTAACTAACTATCTAGCTACCAGGCTTGGTGACTGTCTCATTCTGTAAATATTTGCAGTAGGGAAGAAAGAGAAAAAGAGGAAAGAGAATAGTATGGAACCTCTAAAACAAGATCGTGGCTATAGAAATAGCTAGAACAATTTTAAGACAACCAGAGCTATACAGACTGTGGCAGGAAGAAGACACATATGTATTTTCCTGTGTTTATACATATACAGCAGCATGGTTAATATATAATATTTCTCAGAAGTTCACCATTGATTTATGTTTTCTCTCTAAAGGGTTTTGGCTTTTTTTGCATTATTATTATTTGCATTATTGCATAAAAGTTCCTAATCACATGAAATAAGGGGCCAAGCCTACTTGTGCTTCAGCATGACAATGCACCTGTGCACAAAGCAAGATCAGTGAAGACATGATTTATGAAGTTCGAGTGGTCTGCACAGAACCCTGACCTCAACCCCACTGCTCACATTAAATGAATTAGAATGTGTCCAAACTTTTACAATCTCCAAAATCTAGTGCATAACCTGCTTAAAAAAGTGGAGACTGTTATAGCAGTACAGTAAAGGAGGAACAACTCAGTTTTAATGCCTTAAAGTACTATACAGTTTATATTGGAATATGTGGTTACATTTTAGCAGATAAAATATAGACCTGTCTCTCACTTTTGGAGCTGAGTACTGTGACCAGCTGTCTCATATCTTTTTTTTATGATGACAAGCTCAGGCAACAAGCCTGAAATCATAGATCTTATATTATAGATCATTTGAATTTGCCATTAATTATAAGGATAGGAATGATGTCATTCATAAAAACACCACTGTGTGTCTACAATATCTAAAAACCACATATGCTTGAGGCAACACATCCAACAGTAGTAGATCTTCAAAGGCATCACTATGCCAAACTCTGCATGTGTCATATCAGAAAAGCAATAACCAAGGCCAGAGTGTATTTATTGTTGTTGGATATGAAAGTGTAATACAGTGACATTTGGGAGGGATTGTTTTTTTCCCCCCTAGTTGTATATAGATCCTACAGATGCATGCATCAGTAACAAAAAAGTTCCAAAAGTGTACCACCCATTGTAGAGGTGTTCATAATTTTAATAATATTCTGATATGGTTTTAGGCCCTGTGATGGACTGGTGACCTGTCCAGGGTGTACCCCTGCCTTTCGCCCAATGTGTGCTGGGATAGGCTCCAGCAGATCCCCGTGACCCTAATTAGGAATAAAGCGGGTATAGACAATGGATGGATGATATGGTTTTAATAGTATGATATTTTTAAGAACACATCCAACCTTCTATTCAACTCTATTTACCAGAGACTCAAAAAATGAAATTTGCACCCGTTTTAGAGGTTTCAGCAGTGAAGTTCTTTGTGTCACACTCCACAGTGGTGGTTCATGGCTCATATGAAATTGAAACACTCAACGCTTTAGAATTTTAAAAATGTTCATATCTTCTAAGTAAATGGTTATATCAAACCCATTCTTGCTCTCTGAGATGCCCTAAGAGCTTGGTCGTAAGCCTTTCAAATTTGAAGATGTTTCAGATCTTCAGACACTAAAATTAGGACCTTCTGGTGGTCCAGTGGCAGGATCCCGCCCTCTCATTGTCATGGCCTGGGTTTAATTCCTGGGCAGAGCCTTAACCCAGCCAAACTTCAGTGCCGGTCTCAAGCATGGAAAAAATGGGAGGATTGTGTCAGGAAGGGCATCCGTCGTAAAACCTGTGACAAATCAAAACAACATGCGGCCCAGATGATCCGCTGTGGCGACCCTGAATAGGGAGCAGCCCAAAGAACAACAGCATCTTCAAACACTAAAATTCTGGTTAAGGCTATCCCAAAAGTGGTTTCACACTGACAGCCAACAATGTCCTGATTCAGACTTGTGCTGATGAAATAATTCATTTGTTTATACTGATAGAAAAGGTCTTTCCATTCCATTCTGCTGGGGTAATGGAACACCAGTTAACTGGTAAAAAAAGGGTTAAGGACATATGAGATCACTCCCCAGACATTTCCCAACATTGCAATACTGCACCTCTTAAAAGCGTTTATGTGTAACAAGATTATGTTGTGTTCAAAAAGTATTACACACTTGCCATTCATTGAAAGCCTGGAAACAGAAATAAGGAAAGGATCATGCCTGTACATATCACCCTGTAGAGTGGGACTATGTTATGGACAGAATATAAACTATTTTGATATCTACCAAGAGCAGAGAAATCCAGTTTAATTTTCGAGCATATTGCACTCCTTAAGAATCTCACATACTGAGCACTGATATATATTCAAAATGTCAAGGATGCAAAAAAATGGGAAAGTGATTTGCTCCACATCTGCTTGCTCCACAACTGCCCTTCTGGGAATATATAATTGA
The DNA here is from genome assembly GCF_019097595.1 of Hemibagrus wyckioides. NCBI lineage: Eukaryota > Metazoa > Chordata > Actinopteri > Siluriformes > Bagridae > Hemibagrus > Hemibagrus wyckioides. The sequence continues at coordinate 8,202,532 of NC_080730.1, read as the reverse complement.
TGTATCTTCAAAGGTAATAGGTACTTGAATAAGTAATGATCCTAGAATTTGGGTATTGGGTGATACTGACTTATTATATTCTTCTCGGCATAAATAAAAGCCTTCTGGCTGGAATTGCTAGCAAAAAAAAAAAGTATAACAATGAACTCTGCACATCCTCTGTCATTAAGGTTTTGGATCAACGAAAGAGAAACTTCTCTTTCGTTGATCCAAACTTCTCTCTCTCTCTTGAGAAACTTCTTCTAAACATTAGGAAAACACTAAAGACCTTTGAATAAAAGTTCTAGGCTCTTCTTTGGACTGTTTTTCCTCTCACACTGCAAATTAATTGTAATACTATTCTTATGGTCCCACCCTAATGACCAGTAAAACAAATTATATAAATATATGTACTGCCCACGCTATGAAAGAAAAATGACTTGTACCGTCATGTATATTTTTATCCGTATCATAACGGAGAAAGGCTCATTGATGCACGTTGGGAGTGAAGGCTGGCCCGTGTGATCCGATCCAACAGACGAGCTACTGTTGCTCATATTGCTGAAGAAGTTAATGCTGGTTCTGATAAAAATAAAAATAAAAAGGTGTCAGAATACACAGTGCATGATGGGTCAGGGCTGTTTTGGCAGCAAAAGGGGGACCAACGCAATATTTGGCAGGTGGTCATAATGTTATGCCTGGTCAGTGTAACTATATATATATATATATAAAGAAGAAAGTGTCAGATAAATAAATAAAATGTACTATGCACTCAGTGTAAGAAAAATGACTTGTACTGTTATGTATATTTTTATCTGTATCATAACTGGAAAAAATCCCAAATCCCAAGGTTGATAACCTTCCTATAACACCATGTACTGAGATGTTTAATTCCTCTGATATGACAGGAATTAGGCAAAACCTATTCTCAGCACTAACAGTGAAGACTCCTATAAGCATTGAATCCATGTCTGCTTAGAGATTGCTTCGCCATATCAACATTTATATGTTTTTTTTCCTTTGTTCACTAACAGCATATATTACTAGTTATATTGAACTACTGCAATACAAGTCCCTGCGAATAATAATAAAAATAATAATAATAATTTAAAAAAAAAGAGGGTGTATTAAACGTAAACCTGTGCTTTGCCTTGCAGCTGACACTGCGGTCAAAGCCGCTGTTATAAAAAGATTTTAACAGAGCTGTGTTATGAAACCAAATCGAACATTTCATGATGATTACCGTGATTGTCCTTCAAAGACTAATTCTGCTGAAAGCATCGTGAATCTTTCCTATGTATTGCCACCCTGTTATGAAGCAACATATTAAACGTGTGCCTCTGAGCAGAATGGATTAAAAAAACATAATGTAATGCAAATCTTCTTCCATCTGTATGCACAATAAATGCCTTAAGATGTTTTTTTAAAATGTCTTGAGGTCCAAAAGGAACCACATGCAAGGAATATCTTGTAAAAGGCTGGGAGAGTTTTTATAAAAATATATATTCAAGTATTCATTATGTACAGCATAAGTAAGTTCCCTAAATGTTCCCATCAGTACAGGTTTACTTTATGAAATATCTGGATATTGATTGCACTCCACTGAAAAAATTGGTCCAGCTTGACATTAATTATAGGGCCGACTTGATTTTCAATTAAGGTGATTAAAGCCATTTAATTCAAGCAACATTATTATTATTATTATTATTATTATTATTATTATGCTAACAACAACAACAATAATAATTAGTTGTTGGTTTTAAGACCACTGTTTGGAAAAAAGACAAAAGAAAGGATAGGAAATAATAATAATAATAATAATAATAATAATAATAATAATAATAATAATAATAATAATTATTATTATTATTATTATTATTATTATTAGTAATAGTAGTAGTAGTAGTAGTAGTAGTATTATGATAATAATAATAATAATTAGTAGTAGTAGTAGTAGTAGTAGTAGTAGTAGTATTATGATAATAATAATAATAATTATTATTATTAGTAGTAGTAGTAATAGTAGTAGTAGTAGTAGTAGTAGTAGTATTATGATAATAATAATAATTATTATTAGTAGTAGTATTATTATTATTATTATTATTATTATTATTATTATTATTATTTCCTATCCTTTCTTTTGTCTTTTTTCCAAACAGTGGTCTTAAAACCAACAACTAAGCCCAACTGCCCAAGTGCTGGTTATACCCCTAAAAAATACTAAATTAAAATCAAGGCTATCATCAATCGTTAGTATTTTATTCTAAATTGTTTTATTATAGACTTACCAAAATGATTTTATTAATAACAATCCACACAAAATGAAATTTCTTGGAACAAAAATGAGATAAATGCACCACCACAGAATCAGTGGAGTGAATCAGCTGTATTAGAAACAATATGCTCGAGTATTTCCTTCACTACATCATTGGGAAATGCACATGGGCAAATCTCCAGACGAGGTGGATAATCCTGATTTGGATGATATCCACACTGTGATGTTTTCTATTCAACACCTGGCACCATGCACCTGGCAGCGCTGCCTACTACGCTCCAAACAACAAACAAATTTGCACCTGCTTTTTCGAGGTCGGACAAAGTAAGTAAACCGAGTAAGTAATTAGCCACTCTACCTATTTCTCCACCCTTTCTTTGCACTGACTTCTCACTATTTGAGAGAACCAAAGAAAGTTTGGGGCTCTTTTATTGTCCTCTCACACGGCAAACTAATTGTAATATTGTTATATCATTCTTATGGTTCAACAATATATACACCGATCAGGCATAACATTATGAGCACTGACAGGTGAAGTGAATAACACTGATGATCTCCTCATCATGGCACCTGTTAGTGGGTGGGATATATTAGGCAGCAAGTTAACATTTTGTCCTCAAAGTTGATGTGTTAGAAGCAGGAAAAATGGGCAAGCGTAAGGATTTGATGAAGGGCCAAATTGTGATGGCTAGACGACTGGATCAGAGCATCTCCAAAACTGCAGCTCTTGTGGGGTGTTCCCGGTCTGCAGTGGTCAGTATCTATCAAAAGTGGTCCAAGGAAGGAACAGTGGAGAACCGGCGACAGGGTCATGGACGGAGAAAGGCTCATTGATGCACGTTGGGAGTGAAGGCTGGCCCGTGTGATCCGATCCAACAGACGAGCTACTGTTGCTCATATTGCTGAAGAAGTTAATGCTGGTTCTGATAAAAATAAAAATAAAAAGGTGTCAGAATACACAGTGCATGACGGGTCAGGGCTGTTTTGGCAGCAAAAGGGGGACCAACGCAATATTTGGCAGGTGGTCATAATGTTATGCCTGGTCAGTGTAAATATATATATATATATATATATATATATATATATATATATATATATATATATACATATATATAAAGAAGAAAGTGTCAGATAAATAAATAAAATGTACTATGCACTCAGTGTAAGAAAAATGACTTGTACTGTTATGTATATTTTTATCTGTATCATAACTGGAAAAAATCCCAAATCCCAAGGTTGATAATCTTCCTATAACACCATGTACTGAACTGTTTTATTCCTCTGATATGACAGGAATTAGGCAAAATGTATTCTCAGCACTAACAGTAAAGACTCAATGAAGGAGCATCGAATCCATGTCTGCTCAGAGATTGCTTTGCCATTTCAACGATTGTATGTTTTAATTATTAGTCACATTGAGCTCCCGCAATACAAGTACAGCACTAGCCAATAAGGACTCCATATCCCAGCAAAAGCCCTTTAGGTCACATGACCTGGTCACGTACCCCATTGAGGACAGTTAATGAGTACTCTCACCTCTCTTGAGTTTCACTAATTACTAACTCTATTCAAATTCAGGTTTATCTGTGTTGTATCGTGCTGAAATTCATGTATGCTGTATAAAACATTCTGCTTGCTCTTTCTATTTGGCGCGCGATCCTTGTCTCCACTTTGCTTTCTTTAATAAAAGCACTGTTTGTGGGTTGTTTTTTATTATGTATAGAATCCCTGCATTTACTGCTGCTTGAATTAAATTGCTTTAATCACCTTAATAATTAAAAATCAAGTCAGCCCTATAATTAATGTCAACCTGGACCTATTTTCTCAGTGGAGTGCAATCAATAGCCAGAATACTGAATAGGATTGGACACTTTTTGAGTAACGAGCCTAACATTCGAACCCTGCAGCACTTTTTAGAGGCGGCGACAAAGTAAATAAACCGAGTAAGTAATTAACCACTCTATCTATTTCTCCATCAGTTTTTGTCCTGGATTTGAAACAACCCAGATTGGTTTATACTATTTTCACACCTTAAAACAGAAAGAGAATTTTTTTTTTAAAGGTCATGCAATTTGGACCAAAACAAACCTCACACAGACATAATAAGAGGATGAAAGATAAAAAAAAAAAACAGCATAAAATGATGGGGCTTTGTTTGCGAAAAGGTGAGAGATATTTTGTCTGCGGTTCTCATTCTCTTTGATGCTCAGCTTTTGTTTGTGTTCTTTCAGTACCTCAATGACTTCTTATGTACTGCGACCACTAAGCTTATTCCACTGTCTTTTTGAACTTGTCCACAGATGGACTGGTCAATTTCCTACATGATATTTGTCTGCGGGTTCCTTGCCTGCTTATTGAAATTCAGCAGACAAACTATCAAGAGCAGACAATAGGTTAGAGATCTCTGCTGTGTGCTTCTTAATGGTAGATGAAAAGTTAAAGCCTGTGTCTATGGTGTACTTCGATCCAGGAAATGGTAGGTCAGGGCCATAAGACGGAGAGAAATTTACCATTACAAAAGACACCAATATAAGCAATAGCTTTCTGGTGGCTTCCCATACTTCCTCTGCTCATTAGATATTTCTAAAATAAATAATAATAATAATAAAAAATATCACCGTTCCTATTCCCAATCTTCAACTGCCCAAGTAGTCCATAAAACAGATAAAATTACTGGATATTATCTTGATTCTGTCTTGATCCTTCTTGTATATGGAGAAAGCTTCTGTTTGTGGCTTGTAATAATAATAATAATAATTATTATTATTATTATTATTATTATTATTATTATTATTATTATTATTATTATAATGTGACACTTCACTAAATGAAATAAATCTAGTTCTGAAAAATCTCAACAGCATAGCACTCTATGATAATTGACTTGTTTGTTTCACACTGTTTATTCATATTTTCATTACTGCGTTTTTTTTTTTTTTCTCAGAATGTAATAATCATTTGTTGACTGTAGTCTTTCTTGTGTTATCTGGCTAATTTCCACCCAATCTAATGGTAATAGAAGGGAAATATAAACTCTAGGAGAGAGTAAATACATTGTTGACTCTTAGTAAGTGCAACCATCCACATTAATCTCATGTATTTTTAGACAGTCCATCCTCAGCAGCAGACGGTGCTGTCCAAATGATAAGACTTTAGGGCACCAGGATGGGTCAGGTAGGTCCGCAAAGTGGGAGGGAGAGAGAGAGAGAGAGGGTGAGTGATTGATTGATTGATTGATTATTAAGTGTGCCTATTGTCATGTAATGGTTAAGCACAATGTACATTGTGTAAGTACAAGCAGGGTCTCTGGCAAGACTAGCTATGACACCATGAATAAAAGGGAAGAAAACTATGAAGAAGTGAGCCTGGGGCTGATTATTCCTAGCCCAGGCTGTAGATTACTGTCAGTGCCAGTCAGTTCAAGTGATTACAATAATAGATAAGGCGCATGTGAAATAGACGGCAGTTCTAGACGTAATGAACAATAATGGTGAATGATTTACTCTGTAATTCTTTTTTTTTAACCCCAAATGCCTAAAGGTTAAAAAAGCACATATTGTCTAATCAAAGTACAAACAAGGTTTCCAACTTTTCATGTCAGCATGTTTGGTTTTCTGAGGAAATGAAGCAGAAATCACAAATGCCTGTCTGCTTTTAAGCATATATGTGTGCCCTATTTTTATTATTTTATCTACATAATTGTTTCACTGTGGAGCTGTTGATGGCAGGTTTATGGAGGTTAACATCTATTACTGGTAAACTACTGGAAGGCTAATCTAGGTTTTAATAATCTGTATGAAGATATCAACTGTGTACACCATGCCATATTTGGAAAATTGTTCCAACTTTCATTAGCAAATTGAAATAACATTCTACGTATCATGTCTAGCAATATAAAACAGTCACACCGATAGCTTTCTGGTTTGCCTAGCTTTGCCTCCGATCCGCACAACTGCTGTTGTATAAGAGACGAGTTAGGTAAACTGACCATTTATTTGCACACAGCCCCTTTTACTTTTTCTTCTAGCCGTCAGCGCTGTTAATTGCCTGATTCAGGATGATGGTATCCACCATCCTGTTCCTTCCTCATCTCATTTGCCAGACGTACTCTGGTTCCAACTCTTTGGTGATGGATGGTGTTTTTCTCAACGGTTCAAACCATTTAATTAGAAATGCGTTCTAAATGGCCAATACAATAAACCAAGTCATCAAACATCCCCTGTCTCACTGCTTATGCGCAGAATTAAAATGACTAGCAGTAAGCACTTCTACGCAAATCAGAACAGATGACTCCATATGAAAAATTCCTTTACGCCAGAATGAACTTGATAAAAAAAAAAAATCTGTGAAATAAATATTCACACAAAAATGCGTGTTTTAAATCAGACAAGTCCTCTAATTGTTATAAAATACATGTGCATCATTTTCAATAATAATAGTCTCTTTCTTATTTACCTCCTACTGATATTGATTTCCGAACCCCATTTTTTCTCTCTAATTTAAAACCAGCACTGTTTATTTAATACTAATACCTTTCCCAGTGGTTTTTTTAAATAAATTGCATGCATGTTTGTTCTCATAAGGAATTTGTCCGTGAGTAATGCTCGCTGGTAGTGATTCTATATCTCTAGTAAAATGTAAATGTGGAAGGACAGCCATTTGTCATTACCTTGAAAATGTCATTGGATATGGGTGAGCATGTGCTTCGCAAAACTTTAACCACTATGTGAAGAGTTACTGCTGGTGTGGAGCTTAGGCCTAATAAATAACATTTATTGCAGTACACAGAAAGCAAGAGAAATTACTATCATTACTACCATTCATGAACATTTCAGAAGAGCAGAGGCAACAGAATGTAAGGAGTACATTGCTCTGTTTCATTTGGATCGTGATTTGGATTTGTTTTTATCGCAGACTGAGTTTATATGGCTTTTGCCTGTTTTCTCGTTTTGGATTTTGATTAATTTCAATTCAATTCAATTTGTATAGTGCCTTTTTACAATAGACTTTGTCTCAAAGCAGCTTTACAAAAGAAAAGAAACAGAGAAAGGAGAGAAAAAAAATTATTAAGTTAAATTATTAATCCCTATCATCCTATCACACTATCATCCCCATCATCCTATCACACTATCATCCCTATCATCCTATCACACTATCATCCCTATTATCCTATCACCCTATCCCTATTATCCCTATTTTATCCCTAATGAGTGAGCCTGTGGCAACGGTGGCAAGGAAAAACTTCCTGAGATGATATGAGAAAGAAACCTTGAGAGAAACCAGGCTCAGAAGGACAGCCATCCTCATTTGGGTGACACTGGACAGTAAATAATGTAACTGAACTAATTTAATGTCCTTTTTACAAAAGCAATCAAGTGCCCATGAGGAACTATTAGGTCGGTGTAGTTTCTGAGTTCATTATAGGCACTAATTCCTTGCTGTCACAAGCTGAAAGATGTAATGGCAGATCTGTGACGGTGTGAAAGTCCCCAAGTGGCTCAGTCCATGGCTGTCTCCTGGGTCACAGGCTGTCCACACAGATCCATCCACAGCATCAGTGAGCACCACCAAGCGACGAGACTCCAACCAGGGGTAGAGACAGTGGTCACACTGGAAAATCAAAACCCTGCGAGCTCAGGAGTGGGATGTATAGCTTGACAGAGAAAAACAGAGAAAATCAGTTCTGCAACCTGCTCCTTGTTTGCTCCACACCTGATGGATCCAGACCTTACTGTACTTCTCTGGTCATTGCTCTGGTCAGCTGCAAACCATTTAAACGGCATCTTTAAAACACTGCTATATTGTCTATAAACGAAACCTCCCTGAAAATAGACATATTTGAACCGTCTCTATCGAAACACGGTTCAGTTATTCGAAACGCTACTCAACAGCGACATCTTCCGGCTAAACATACCAATGACACACAACCAGGCAACACCGATCAGGCATAACATTATGACCACTGACAGGTGAAGTGAATAACACTGATTATCTCCTCATCATGGCACCTGTTAGTGGGTGGGGTATATTAGGCAGCAAGTGAACATTTTGCCCTCAATGTTGATGTGTTAGAAACAGGAAAAATGGACAAGTGTAAGGATTTGAGAGAGTTTGACGAAGGGCCAAATTGAGATGGCTAGACCACTGGATCAGAGCATCTCCAAACCTGCAGCTCTTGTGGGGTGTTCCCGGTCTGCAGTGGTCAGTATCTATCAAAAGTGGTCCAACGAAGAAACAGTGGTGAACCGGCGACAGGGTCATGGGCAACCAAGGCTCACTGATGAATGTGGGGAGTGAAGGTTGCCCCGTGTGATCCAACAGACGAGCTACTGTTGCTCAAATTGCTGAAGAAGTTAATGCTGGTTCTGATAGAAAGGTGTCAGAATACACAGTGCATGATGGGTCAGGGCTGTTTTGGCAGCAAAAGGGGGGCCAACACAATATTAGGCAGGTGGTCATAATGTAATGCCTGATCAGTGTATACTTTCCTGATTTGAAAGGGAAAAAACCCAACGTCATCTGGTTCTGTGTAAAAATGTAATCCCCCCCTTAGTTACTCAGTTAGCTGTATATGTGATGTATGTAAAAATCAGTTAGTTACTCATGTTTCGTGTGTATACATTGCTTAACCAGTGTCTTTTCCACAGTGTGCAGTAGAATAAAAGCAATCAACAAGCAGCACACTGTGCCAAGATCTGAAGAAACTGTGGAAAAGATGAGAAAAGGTGGCAGACCTGCCCTAATTCCTCTAAATTGCATTGATGACTGAATCAGGAAGTCACCAATGAACCGGCCTCAAACAAGATCAGCATTCGACTATTAAAAAGAGACTCCACAAAAGCGATATCCATGAGAGATTTGCAAAGCAAAAACCAAGACATTTTCGTGAGTGTAAGTAAATGTTTTATCTCAATCTGCTCTGCATGAACTGATGTGATAGTTAGTATATTGTATACTGGTGTGAAGAAGACACACACCTGACACTGTAAGTGTAACCGCAGTGCTGGTCACTGAAGTCTGAGAGTCGCATTTTCTCTCTACACTACAGGTGTATTTACTGCTGAAAGACTCTGCAGTGAATATATCCTGTTCTGAACAGAGGTAAAAAGTCGGACTGCATCTTTATACCAGTTGTACATCCACTCCATATCCACAGTGTCTGCACATAAAAGTGACTTTCCCTCCACTGAATATCTGCCCATCAGGCTGCAAAGTCACAATGGCTTTTGGTCTCTCTGTGCAGTTACACCAAATGCATCAAATCGGTCAAACACACCCTTCTCGGATCACATGATATTGAATCAGTGTGCTTTGTTATGTATGAGTGCATGTTACAGGAGTGTAAGATGTGCCTATCACTGAAAGTGTCACTTCATCACACAATGCCGTTGACTGTCCATCTATAGACCCATAACATCTGTATCTGTGACTCTGATCTGCTTCTATAGTGTCGTCCTTCCCAGCAGAGCTGTGAACAGCCATATGGTTCGCTTCCTCCCAAAATTATACATGAGAGTGTAACCATCTCTCCTCTTATTATTTGTGATGCAATTGGCTGCACAAAAAGTTAAAACACAGACACAGACTGTCAGTGTAAATATCTTGAACTCTGCATGACAATGTACAAACACAATCTTCTCCAACTTAATACAAATCCAACATGAACACAACAGAAGCAATAAAAATAAAGAGAAATCACCTTAAGCTTTTCCAACCCGGATAAGTGAAATAAGCACTAAAAAGGGAAGAGGAACAGAGAATTCTTGTGTCAGATTTATTACGTTTTACATATTTTTTATTTGCTTGCATAATTCATTTGATTTTTCACGCATGTAATCATATATATTTAGTATAGACGATTCAACATGAGACCATAATATAACCTGCTCTGACAAGTCATCTTCTACTACATCTGATGGTATCAGAACCCTTCTCCTGCCCACGATGATAGCCATGAGACACGACAGACGCCAGGAAATCTTCATTTCACCACTTTCAAAATTATATTATGATTATATTTCCACAACAGGAATATACAATGCTGACTTTGCTAATTCTAGTGCATTAGTGCACTGCAATACATATAGCCTGTACACTGTTAGCCCGGATTTAGTATCCACTTAAAAAAATTAATTATAATATACTTAAATTATTTAAGTTTGATTGCATTACTATTAAATATAAGTAGATTACACAAATTTGTAGGGATATTTGAATGTGTGAAAAACTTTGTTATATCAACTAAAAATAATGAAGGTTTGTATTGACCACGTCTCCACTCTCGATAATTAGGTGCTGCCGACTCAGTGAGGTAGGCCGCCATTTTGTCGTGGTAGATTACAATCGCGTGCGGTGAACGCAAGGTTTTATTAAGTTTTTTTTCATAAGGACTTTTCTTATGAACACTTCTTACACTTAAAATACGTTTTGTATGTGCATTTGAAAGTAAAAGGTGGCATTTCCCGTACATATTTGCTCTTTTTTTCATTGTACCCTTCATCATCATTGTACCCTTACTTCCATTAGAACTGAATTCAGTGGTTGTTGGTGACTATGTACGTGGAGTACAAAAACGTCCATTTATCTATAGTTAGACTTAGGAAATGAATCACTGTTATAGCAATAAAAGTAAACACATTTACTACAATTACAAAGATAATCATTTAATTTTAAGCAGTTTATAGCAATATAGTAAAATGCACCATGCACATTCTTTTCCTTGTGCACAAGCACAGGGATTTCTGCACAATTATCAAGAAAAACAATCGGAGCTTTTACAAGCATGAGATTTTACAATTATAATTAAATTGTGGAAACAAAATCTTTTTTTGTGGCCAGGATATATATTGTTTTACATGTTATGTTCCCGGCTCTGTAAAAGTTAATTAATGGTTTAAATACAAATTACATAGACATACTCATGCTTTATTTAAACCCATCTAATTGTAAACTATCTTGTTTTGTTGTGCAGGTCACACAGAGATATGCTGTGGAGGTGTAAGTATTGCCCTCATAATTGTGAAAAAATAACACAATTATTTAAACATTATAGGCTCAAGCATATAGTTATGCTAGAACATAGCCATTTGGTGGTCATATTGGATTATTGACTGTGGGTTTATATATGGTTTGTGTTTATGCTTATGTTTAATGGTTGTTTTTGTGTTGTTGGTTATGTTTCAGGTTTATTGTGAGTTCAACAGAGTGGTGGGGAAACATCTCAGAGAGGACTTGTTTGACGCATTTGACCATTTGTCTTCAGGCCTGTTGGACATCTTCAGGAAGGAGAAAGGCCTTGTTGCCCAGCTTCTGTCTGAGCTTTTACGTCAGATAAAGGTGAGATCACAGTTCCTCTTTCTCCTTCCTTACCTCTTCTCTCTCTGCCTCTTCTCTATTTTTTTTCTTGTTCTCTCCATTCCTAAATATGTTCCTCTCATCTTCTGTCTCACTGAACTCACACATAGCACATACACTTAAACACACACTCTCATACACACACTCACATACACACAAACATGCCCTTCATACACACACACACACACACACAATCACTCTCACATACAGACACACACCACATACACTTGCACACACTCACTCTCTCACACACACACATACTCATAAACAGTCACAGACACACATGCACTCACATTAATACATTTATCTCAAGCAAACTGTGCTGTACAATATATGTTTTTTCTTTCAGACTTCTGAACCAACAGACATCAGATGTCTTTGTCTTCAGGGACTGCCAATCATTTTAGGGGATGATCCTCCTGCATTTTTCAAGACCTGCTCTGTAAGTGATTATTTTGTTGTAAAATGTTCTCTTTTAGAGCTGTGAATCTTCCCTGGCCTCAGAGTTCAATTTGATTACGATTCAGAGGGTCATGATTTGATGCATCTTGTCCTCTGATTCCAATGTATTATTAATAATTTAAATAGTAATAATAGTAACAATATATACTCTTTGTTTTTCAGGTTTTTATTTAATAGCTCTCTTTAAACCATGAACATGTCAAATTACATGAGAAACTGTCTATTTCATTCAAGGTTCTTTAGAAGTAACAGTTCACACATATATAACTGGTTATGGCAAACTCTGATTAGCATGAAAATGATTTTTATTAGGTTTGTGTCTGGTTAAGACATGGTGCCATCACTGCCATTTACAGTTCCAAATATAGCAGTTAATAAGTCAATTTAAGACCGGTTTTGTCCTTTTTTAATGAACTGTTATGTAGTTTATATTGTATGGTTCTTTTCCTATTTATTTTTTTTTGGTAAGTATTAACTAGCATGAGAATGTCTTCTCCTTGTCAATCTGTTTTTCTTTTTTTGGATGTAACTGACAAGGATACATCCTATGCATAGACCAGGAAAGTCCTCAGCAAAACCCATCCAAAGTGGCAATCATCTTGGAAGGGAGTTTGGTGATGGAGGAACTGACCAACCTGCCTCAGGCCTTCTGTGTCCTTTTTGGGCCTTGCACCTAGACTACACTAAGTGTATGAAAAAACACTTCACTTTATTCAGCAAGTAATGCTCAACCTAGGAAAAGGTGAGCTGGCACCAATTCAGTCTTTGAAAAATCAGCTTGCACTGTAAAAGGTAATGGTTATGTTACTATTACCAAGTTGTTTATTTGTAATGTTGCCATTTTAATGGTTTAATTTAATAATTAATCAGCCTTGAGTTGTAATATTCCTTGGTCTTGTTGTATTTGGAATGTTTTAATAAAACACCAAAAAAATACTATTGTTAATTGTTTTTTCAGATTTTTCTGCTTTGAATTAAAAACTTTACTTACTTTTACTTAAGAAAAAGAGTAGAGTAATTGAACAAAGTAACTGATATTACAAATTATTTCAAGTTAAATCGGCATGGAATTTAGTGTATTGAACTTAAATGTTCCAAGTGTAGTACCTGAAACAGTAATTAATGTAACAAAAGATTTTAAGTTAAATAAATATATATTTTTAAGTACATAGAACTTAAGATAGATGTTGGAAGAGCTGGGAATTTTAAGTTCAATTCACTCAATTTTTTGAGTACACGTTACTTAATTTTTTTTAAGGCAACCGGTTTCCTCAAATTTTTTAAGTAAATTCAACTCATCCAGGTTTACAGTGTAGGACAGTGATGGGCAAAGTACACATCCCCTGTAGTAAAATGTTGCTCCGGTAAAAGTAGAAGTCCTCGACCTGAGTTGTACTTGTATCCAAATGTACTTAAGTAAAAAAAATAGTACTACATTTATCCTAGCTGTAATGTATTTTTTTGTAATTAACTATTCTTTTTATCCGAGAAGAATCTGTCACCCATATCTGTTAATCAGTGGTGGGCCGTCAGGGCCAGCAAGGCCTTCTCTGCTGGCCTAAACAGCAGTGATCTGAATCACTGACTTGCATTTTAATATATTTAATATATTTTTCCATGAATGTGTATTAAATTATTCCCAATAGTCTATTCTCTACATTTCATAGCTTTTCTCTCAGTTGCGCTGCTTCCAGTAGTGTAGTTTATGATGAGTATTTATCCAATCAGCCAGTAGCTGACATCATGAGTTGCCAGGGTGGAGAAAGTGCAGATCACTCCATTTGAGGTACCCCAGCCTCCAGCAGCCGTTCCCTAATGATGCAACCTCGATGAGCTGGAACATTGTCGTCCATGAAGATGAAATTAGGCCTGTGTTGTTCATGCAGGGGCACAATGACTGGATTAATGATGTTATTCAGGTAGTATTGGCTTGTCACTGTACCATTCACAAGATGTAGGGCAGTTCTGTATTGAGTAGACACACCTGCCCATACTGTAACACCACCACAACAGTGGCTGATGCATAGCGCTCTCCTTGATGTCTCCAACATCGTTGGTGGCCATCATTTCTGCTCAGTGTGAATCAAATTTCATCAGAGAACAGCACTGAGGCCCACTGGTCCCTTGTCCGGCGTAAATGCTCCCTGGCCCAACGCCTGTGCCTGGTGGTGTGGTCAGGTACCCTTGCAGGTCGTCTAGCACACAGACCACGCTGATGTAAACGGTTTCGAATGGTCTGACATGACCCTTGAGTGGCATTCATCATCCGGTTCTGCAGGGCACTGTTCACAATGAAGCGGTCATCAATGTGGGATCTGGCCCACTTCCATGCCTTTCTGTGACTCTTCCAATCTCCAATCTCTCTGTATCTGGCGCAACCTGCTGATGACACTCTGTGACACCCTAAGCTCAGTGGCCACTTCCGGTTGAAGCCTTACAATGGCGGGGTACTGTTGATCAATTGTTAGGTGTGGTCTTGGTCTCATGATGTCAAAATGTGAACAGCATGATGAAGAGGACTGTTTAAATACCAATTCTAATTGAACCAGAAAATTTATTGGTCGATTCATGGATCAAACACCAGTTGTGAATTTTGCCATTAAGCACCTTGTTAGAGAACAGCAAGTTATGCAAAAAGTCCTGAAACACTGAACAGTTGGACATGTGCATTCAAAAGTGTAGAGAAGGTCAAATTAAGCTCACCTGTAAAGGTTATAGTGCATTTTAGGTGCATCCTGAAATTTCACCGGAAAGCAGAATATCCTTAACTTTTTGTAAGTAGTGTATTTTAACTCACAATGGCTGACAGCGGAGAAGAAATTGATTTGGTGAAGGCCAGTGAAGGCCTAGGTGTGAAATGCATGGCCTGCCACTGCTGTTAAAACAAGGTCTGAGAAATGATCATGATACAGATGTCAGTTATCATTATTCTACATTAACATGGAGCTGTAAAATAGCAGGACTTGAGATCAGTTATGTTTTGTTATATACAGCATAGTAACAAAAAAAAACCTGATAAAACACTTTACCATGTAGATGTTACAATGACACATTTGTGTGTGTGTGTGTGTCCCGGTGTTTACAGGACACAGGTTTTTGTGCAAGGACACTACACAAAAAAAGGACCCCCATATAAAGACAGGGTCTTTAGCTTGTAAATTGTTTCCTAAATAAAGAAAACATTAAGTACTATAGTCTGTCTTGGTAAATCATACAGAATAACTAATGTGTGCTGGACACATGTGTCCTTCCTTTGGAATCAGTTTTGAACAAATGACAAGCAATGATCTAGGCAGAGTCACTTTAACAGAATCTTGCTGCTCTGTAGGTTCAGAGGAAAAGTTCAAAGCGCAGTAATCGTATCCTGCTTTACATTAAAAAAAACTATGAAAAAGAACTTTTACATGGTGACTGGTCAAATATCGATAATAAAAGTTGATCTATTAGGTTATTGTACTGCCGTATAACATCAGTAAGGTCAATATGGACTGCTGCTCCAGACGTACTGATTGCGTTAGCTTACTTAGCTAACTAAAGCTTTAGTTAGCATACTTAGCTAACTAAAGTAAGACATGTTACATGCAAAATTTAGTTGAGGTGAAGTAAAAAGTCTCAAAAAGTACAAAGACTGGAAAAAGGTACTTAAGTACAGTAACGAATTACATTTACTTCGTTACTAACCACCACTGAAATTATCATTCGTAAATCTGACAGTTGAAATTCTGTAATTCAGTTCAAAAGTCCTGGATGTTAGATAAAATCATGCCTAGTGAGCAAGCCTGAGGCGACTGTGGCAAGGAAAAACATCATCCCTTAGATGATGTGAGGAAGAAACATTGAGAGGAACCAGACTCAAAAGGGAACCCATCTTCATTTGAGTGACACTGGAGAGTGTGATTATAAATGATTGTAAACACTGGAGAGTGTGATTATAAATGATTGTAAACACTGGAGAGTGTGATTATAAATGACTGTAAACACTGGAGAGTGTGATTATAAATGATTGTAAACACTGGAGAGTGTGATTATAAATGATTGTAAACACTGGAGAGTGTGATTATAAATGACTGTAAACACTGGAGAGTGTGATTATAAATGATTGTAAACACTGGAGAGTGTGATTATAAATGATTGTAAACACTGGAGAGTGTGATTATAAATGATTGTAAACACTGGAGAGTGTGATTATAAATGACTGTAAACACTGGAGAGTGTGATTATAAATGATTGTAAACACTGGAGAGTGTGATTATAAATGATTGTAAACATCGGAGAGTGTGATTATAAATGTTTATAAACACAGGAGAGTGTGATTATAAATGATTATAAACACCGGAGAGTGTGATTATGAACAATATCCTTTCTACAGTCATGTGCAGTCAGTTGTGTGATATAACTATAACAGATTTTGCACAAGCTGAACATCTCAACACAACAAACAAAAGCAAAAGCTTTAGTAAAATATGTCCTGGCACTGAAGGCAGCAGAAGACTGATGAAAGGTTTTGATATCTGGAAGCCCTCTCCAATTTTCTGCTCAAACTGATGCCTCCAATAAGGAAACCAGAAAAATGTGTCCCTTTGGAGTGCAATTCTTCACACCCCAAAGTGGGTAATGAATAGAAAAGTTGATTTCACTGAGAATCCCACTGACAGACAGAGAATGACAGACCGAGAGACACAAAGAGACACTTTTCCTGACTAAGTAAAATGCTCCATGGAAAGAAAACATGAAAACATGGAAAGAAAACAGAGAAACACGACATTTGTATCGATTACAAATAGATTTATTAACTATTTACACATTTATTTACATCTTCTTCTCTTTTATCATTCATTTCTTCTTCTTTCTTTTTCTTTTCTTGTCTTCTTTCTTTTTTGCACCGGGACAGTCACTTTGTTTCTGTGTTTCAGTCACCTCTTCCTCGGTCGGTTCTGTAGTGGATCCCGTGGCGCCCTCACTGGACCCAAGAGCTTGGCCTTGTTTCTGTGAAAACAGACATTTCATGTATAACACTTAGCCATATTTGTGCATATTTATGCTATTTGTACTGTACTTAGTTTTCTAGCCTTCTAGCCAACAGTAGTCACAGTTCCAGGAGAAGAAATAATTACCTTCAGTGACTCCTCCTTTTGAATCAGAACGCTCAACAGCTCATCGTACTCCTTCTGGAGGACAGTGTGAGCCTCTTGCTCTCGCTCATGCTCCTAAAACACACATGGAGCACAAGAGGTGTAAATTCGAGCGCTTAAACAGAACGCAAGTCCTCATGTTATTACTAAAGGGGCTGCTGAGTGTAAGGCCTTTCTCACTTACATTCATAAGATCAACACACTGCAGCTGTTTATCAAACACCTGCTTTTCCGTGTCCTTCAGTGTTTCCTGCAGATTCTTCACCTGTTTTGTCAGGCTATTCTTCTCCACCTCTAGCTGAGCGATGGTCTTCTCATCCTGCTGATGTTTTTTATTAGCTTCAGCCAAGGAGACCTTAAAGAACAACAGTTAAAGCTTAGCGACTTGATTTACTTCTACACACACATTCATACACTATTCAATACTGACCTATTACTCATGAGAATAGTCTAAAGTGACAAATCGAAAATGTCCAGGAAATTTGAGGAAACAAGCATGTATAGCAGTCGTAGTTTCATGAGAAGACATGTTTACCTTCAGTAACCTCTCCTGGTCAATCAGAGTCTGTTTCATCTTATCTTGCTCTGCTTGGAGGATGCTGTGAGCCTCGCGCTCTCGCTCAAACTCCTAAAACACACACATGGAGCAAAAGTGGTTCATACTCAAGTGCTTAATGTTCAAAAGGCCAGTATTTATTTTATAAAAAATAACAATTAACCCTAAAAATACAAATTTCATTTAGTTAATCGTCCCCAAAATGTGAGGAAACAAGCGCACACACAGACACACACACATACACACACGCACACACACAATTCACAACCGCAGTTTCATGAAAAGTTTTCACGCTTACCTTCAGTAACTCCTCCTTGTGAGTCAGAACCCTCTTTGTCTCTTTGTTCTCATTCTCTAGTGTAGTGAGGGTCTTCTTCATTTCAGCCATCTCGGTCTGGAGGATGCTGTGAGTCTTTTGCTCTTGCTCACACTCCTAAAACACACACATGGGGAAAAAGTGGTTTAAACTAGAGAGCAAAGGAAACAAAAAGGTAAAGCTTTGTTTGTAAGGGCTGTGTGTCTTTGTGTGGGGCTGTGTCACATTATTTTTTAGAACGTTAGACCTCATGATATAAGACGTGACCGAAACATAATAGTTTTAGCCTGTGACAGAGCTGAGAAGTTTCATCTCCCGTCTAATATCGTGACCAGCCGTCACTGCTCTCGCCCCTCTGGCTCCAAATGCAGATGAGCTTCAAACTCCCGAGTGCAGATATTTCCTATTCTAAATATATTTCCCTAGGTCTGGAAATCACATTATTCTGAATCAAAGGCTAATCTCATGTACCTTGCTTTTCAGGTCATAGTCTCTGCGAGCCTCACAGAGCAGTGCCTCCAGCTCCTTCACTCTCTCCTCTAGCTTTTGAGTCTTTGGCCTCCTGTTTCTGAAGAACCGGTTTCGGTTCCGTGACCTGCTCACACACTGGGTATAGACACACACACAAAAAAAAGTCATCACACATCATCCTCTATTATTTAAGTGCTGAATTCAACACAAGCAGTCTGATCCAGGTGAAACTCTACAGCACAGGTTTTCCCACTTTTTCACGAGCGTCCGGAATAAAAAACACTTTACTGCTGTTCAGTATACACCGATCAGCCATAACATTATGACCACTAACAGGTGTATAACAGTGATTATCAAGTATATAAGTGTATAACACTGATTATCTCCTCATCATGGCACCTGTTAGTGGGTGGGATATATTAGGCAGCCAGTGAACGTTTTGTCCTCAAAGTTGATGTGTTTGAAGCAGGAAAAATGGGCAAGCGTAAGGATTTTAGCGAGTTTGACCGGGCCAAATTGTGATGGCTAGAAGACTGGATCAGAGCATCTCCAAAACTGCAGCTCTTGGGGGTGTTCCTGATCTGCAGTGGTCAGTATTTATCAAGGAAGGAACAGTGGTGAACCGGTGAAAGCCCCGCCTTCTTTTTGGCGTCATACCTGATCGGTTTTGTTCTGTGACGTCACTGTTGTCATGACGAATGACACCCAAAAAGTGATAGAGTAGATCAGCAACAACAATAAAGATGAACACAAATAATTATAATCATAACTAGCCATAATAATTATAGCTTATTATACTTAGTAATATGTACACTGTGTGTGATAGCGGAGAGCTGGTAATAATAATAATAATTATTATTATTATTATTATTATTATTAATATTATTATTATTATTATTATTATTAATACATTGAAATACAATTTGGAGTTTAACTAGTTTAAAGTGAGTCTCAGTGCATGTCGTCAGCATGTTGCCATTGTACTGGAAAGTAGTGTGACAACAAACCAACAAACACACACTTATACTCAGAATGGAGCTGGTTTTAAATACCGGATTGTTTACATGTTAACATGCGTTTGGTTCTTTGTTCAAAATTATAAATAAAATGAAAAATAACATTCATTCAAAATTCAAGATTCGAGCTTTTATTGTCATTTCAACCACATAGAGCTGACGAAGTACATAGTGAAATGAAACAACGTTTCTCCAGGACCTGGTGCTACATAAACATACAACATAAAGTTCAAACACAAAAAAAACTACACAGAGCTAGGACAGACCTAGCCACATAAAGTGCAAAGTGTGCAGCTAGGTGCAAACAGAGCAAAGACAACACAGTGCAAAAACAATAATTACAAAAAACAACACAAAAAACAGGACACTTGGCGCCGAACACGTGCAATGAAATGAAAATGAAATGAAACGATGTACAAAAAAACAGGTAACTAATAACATATATGATTGTAACATATACACACTACCAGTCAAAAGTTTGGACACACCTTTTAATTCAATTTTCTACATTCTAGAACAATACTGGAGATTTCAAAACTATGAAATAACACACATGGACTTAAGTAATCCGTATGTAACAACAAAAAACAACAGTCAGTTGTTATTTTAAGACACGAAGGTCAGGTGTTCTGGAATAGTTCTTGCAAGAGCAGTATTGTCAAGTGCATTTGCAAAACCCATCAAGCACCATGATGCAACTGGCTCACATGAAGACCATCCCAGTAAAGCAACACCAAAACTTACCTCTGCTGCAGAGGAGAAGTTCATTTAGAGTTACCAGCCTCAGAAATCACCAATTAACAGCACATCAGATTAGAGGCGTTATGAAGGCTTTACAGAGCATCAGTAGCAGACGTATCTCAATATCAACTGTTCAAAGGACATTATTGTGTATTTCGGCCGCCTTCAGCATTGTTTTACAATGTAGAAAGAAATAAACATCAGGAAAGACCATGGGATTAGAAGATGTGTCCAAACTTTTGACTGGTACACTCACTTATTCACAAGGAGGCAGAATTAAATTTGCATAGCCCATGTCTCAGCATGTTTCTGAGGGGTGGGAAGCCGGAGAACCTGGAAAAGACCTACCAGGCGAGTACTTCTGCACAGACCATAACCAGGGCTCAGGAGCAAAACAGATACTATTTTATCATCCCTAAATACATTTAGATTGACTCTTTGATTTATTTTGATTTCATTATCTGACTTAATTAAGAGTTGCTTAACCAACTTGCTTAAGAGTGCCACAATTTAATGTCAGGGTTAAATTGTTGTGACAGTATTTAATGGCACTCAAAACTAACCTAAAAACAACAAAATATGCAGAAACGGCCAGTCTTTTTCACCCCAATAAAACAAAGGAGAAGCCAGTAGACATGCAAAAGTCTGGAATGATTTAGGTGGAGTGTTTTGAACTATCTGATATTAATGGACACTGTCTGGAAGCCTGTCTCCTTCAGCCAACCTTGTATGCTTTTGACTGGATTCAACGGATGCCTTACTTTCTGTCAAGGTAAATGCTAAAGGTTTTGATATGAATCATTAATATGTACTAGGTTCCAGGTTTCAGGGTTCTTTATTCATCATATACTGAACATAACATACATGTGATGTAATGTAGTGAAATGTTTTTCCTGGGCTCCTTGGTGCAGAGTGAAACATCAAACAAAAGCTAACAGGAAAAGAAAAAAGAAATAGCCTTTATTTGTCACATATACATTACAGCACAGTGAAATTCTTTCTTCACATATCCCAGCCTTGGAGGTTGGGGTCAGAGCGCAGGGTCAGCCATGATACAGCGCCCCTGGAGCAGAGAGGGTTAAGGGCCTTGCTCAAGGGCCCAACAGTGGCAACTTGGCAGTGCTAGGGCTTGAATCCTCTTCCGATCAACAACCCAGAGCCTTAACCACTTGAGCCACCACTGCCCCTAAAACATAGAAAATAGAAAGAAATCACAATATAATAAAACATAATAAACATATAGTAAAATATAGACATCTATGGAGAAAGGTTAATGTGGATAAAATAGAATATAATTGAATGAATACAGAACTATATGCATCTGTGTGTAGGAATGTGCAGACTCTCTCAAGTATCCTGGCTCAGCTGACAGATTGCCTGAAGGTAGCAACTCCTCCTGAGGTTCTCTGGGTTGGTCCTCAGGACCTGGGAACACTTCCCTGATGGGAGCACAGAGAAGAGTCTGTTTCCAGTATGGTGAAAGATTTCGACAATTCTTCTGGCCCTGCTCCTGTATCAGTGGGTAGAGATGATCTGTGATGCATGGTAAAGAAATCCTGATGGCCTTCTCCACTGTCCTCACCAGTCTGCAGAGCACTTTCCAGTCCTGGGCTGTGGTACATTTGAACCAGGCAGTGATGCCCCCTGTGAGAAGACTCTCCACAGCCCCAGTATAGAATGCCATAAGCACCCTGTGAGAGACCTTGAACCTGGCCAAGTGTCATAGATGGTAGAGAAATAAAATCTATCAGTGTATGTTCAACTTAGCAAACACTAGACAAGTATATTGGTAGCATTTGTTAACACTATTTGGGATACTACTGAAAATATTTAATCTGAAGATCAAGGTCAAAAATTGACATAAAAAGATTAAATTTGATCTCAGATCTCACACTTTCAAAATAATGGTAATGGCAATGAATATTTAGCTTAGTGGTTAGCACTGTTGCCTCACAGTAAGAAGATCCTGGGTTTGAATCCTGGGTTCCAACAGGCAGGCCTTTCTGTGTGGAGTTTGCATGTTCTGTGAGTTTACCCTGGGTACTCCAGTTTCTTCCCACAGTCCAAAAACATGTATTCTAGGTTGACTGGTAATTCTAAATTGCCCCAGGAGGCCTACTGGCAACCTGTCCAGGGTGTACACATGTTTTTTTTTGAAGAGGCAACCTCCGATGAGTTTTCACAGGCTGCCACATATATCTGGACGAAAATATTATAAAGGAAACATAAGATCAATGTGCAATCTCAGCAAACACCAGCAGGAAAGTTGCATTACTGAAAGTGTACAATACTGCCACCTTGCGGAAGGTTGTAGAAGAAAGCGAATTTTTGCTAATTATTATTATTATTACTATAATTATTATTGCTATTATAAATATTTACCATACATATATATTCTTAGTTTCTCTTTTATCTATCTATCTATCTATCTATCTATCTATCTATCTATCTATCTATCTATCTATCTATCTATTGTTTAGCTTTATTTATTCGTTTTTGCATTTAGGTATTTCTAAATGTATTGCTTCAATTCATTTATTTATTTATTTATTATTGTTTAGCTTTATTCGTTTTTTGCATTTAGGTGTTTCTAAGTGTATTCCTTTAATTCCTTTATTTATATATTTAATTATTTATTTATTGTTTAGCCATATTTATTCCTTTTTGCATTTAGGTATTTCTAAATGTATTCCTTCAATTCCTTTATTCCTTTCTTTCTTTCTTTCTTTCTTTATTTATTTATTTATTTATTTATTTACTATATTTGTTCCTTTTTCCATTTAGGTATTTCTAAAAGTATTCCTTCGATTTATTGTTTGTTTAGCTATATTTATTCGTTTTTGCATTTAGGTATTTCTGAAAGCATTCCTTCAATATAAACAACATGACTGGTTTTGATGATCGTTTGTAAACAACCTGTAAACAGAAGGAAAACAAACAAACAAACAAACAAAACTACAAAGAAAAGGGTACAGTCAAGACTTCCTGTTTCCTGTCACGTGACACACCTCGGCTCCCCATAGGTGGATTGCGTGCTCGGTATTTCTCCGCGTTGTGTGGAGAGAAGATGGCGGCGCGTGGCGGTTTTCAGCAAGCGGCATCTGGAGGCGGAGGAGGCGGCGGAGGTGGCGGGATGGGGCCAGGACCTCCGGTACCGGGTGCTGGAGGACCGGGCATGGCTCCTGGAACTCCTGCAGGAAGGATGGGACCCGCGGGGCCGCAGAATCCAATGTATCGTTCTCCGATGCCTGGGCCTGGATACCCGGTAAGAGCGAGAGAGAGAGAACAAAGAGGGCTGGACAGGCGGGTCATCACCGTACTCTG
The DNA here is from genome assembly GCF_019097595.1 of Hemibagrus wyckioides. Lineage (NCBI taxonomy): Eukaryota > Metazoa > Chordata > Actinopteri > Siluriformes > Bagridae > Hemibagrus > Hemibagrus wyckioides. The sequence continues at coordinate 8,178,906 of NC_080730.1, read as the reverse complement.
CACGGCTGAATCCCAAATGGCTCCATGCGACCTATATCCATTTGATCCATGACGTATAAAATTCCAGTATTCTGCGCCCTATTTAGTGGACTTTAGGTTAGAAAGGGAGCTGTTTGGTGTTCAGCCGATCAGTTAGTTCTGTAGCCAGCGAGCTAACTGATAAGTAGCTAGTTATAGTAGCTAGGTATTTTTATTTATTTATTTACTTATTTGTTTATGTATTAATATTTGAATGGTTTCGGTTTTTCATTTGGGAATTGCTTATTATTGAACAATGTCAACAAAAAATGTAAATTAGCATTCAGGGCTAGCTCGAGCAGTGCTACACAGTACTGTAGATAGAGATGTAACGTTGCGTTGTAGATAATGAAGAAATTCAGCTTTGTTTTTGTTTGTTTGTTGTGAAATATTATCCAAATGCGCCGCAGACATGCATTTAAGAAACGTGTTACTACCCTTTTAGATTTTAGGGTTATAATGAAAATCCAAGCCTATAACGTGCCTTAATAAAACCGTTATAAACGATGCATATGCGTTATTACTATTGGGGCTGATTCTCTGACATTGTGCAAATATCTGCTATAAACAAATTACACCCTGTGTCTCTGTGAGTTTGTGTTTTAAACTACAATCTAAATACCCCAAGGAAAGTGTTTCTGCGTTCATCAGGGGCGTCCAACATGTTTTCAAAGAGAATCAGATTAGACTTTATTATAGACTCCATCTAGCTTGTGTCCTTCCTTTCATGGTCCAAAATTAACTGGAAAAACTAACATTATACAATAAATAATAATTTTTAATACTTGGTTGCAAATCCACTTGAAGGACTCTTTCAAAAAAAATCTGTACTTGGTGCTTTCCAGCTTATCACCTTCTTATTATTAACTTTTGTCTGAATACATACACCGACCAGGCATACCATTATGACCACCTGCCTAATATCGTGTTGGTCCCCCTTTTGCTGCCAAAACAGCCCTGACCCATCATGCACTGTGTATTGACACCTTTCTATCAGAACCAGCATTAACTTTTTCAGCAATTTGAGCAACAGTAGCTCGTCTGTTAGATCGGATCACACGGGCCAGCCTTCACTCCCCACGTGCATCAGTGAGCCTTGGCCGCCCATGACCCTGTCACCGGTTCACCACTGTACCTTCCTTGGACCACTTTTGATAGATACTAACCAGCTGCAGTTTTGGAGATGCTCTGATCCAGTCGTCTAGCCATCACAATTTGGCCCTTCATCAAACTCACTCAAATTCTTACTCTTGTCCATTTTTCCATCAACTTTGAGGACAAAATGTTCACTTGCTGCCTAATATATCCCACCCACTAACAGGTGACATGATGAGGAGATAATCAATCTTATTCACGTCACCTGTCAGTGGTCATAATGTTATGTATATTGTCTGTAAATGAATTTGGAGGTGTAGTCAGAGGAGAGAAAAAGCTCTTGCACTTTAGCTAACTGAGTTAAGACAGTCTGCTGCTGCCCTCAGGTCAGAGGAAAAATGATGGCATGTTAATATCAGCATGTGAATATGCATCATATTAGAGATGAAGGGGGGAGCAGCATGTGCTCTTTGTCACTGTGATCATCTATCTGCCGCAAAAGAGCTAGCGTCGGACTTCCCAGGTCCAGGAAATAATTCGGACTTGCGGGCAGCATGGCTGTTCATGTCAGACATGGTTAATAATTAAAAGCTAATATTCCAGGCTTACTTGGCATGCCAACATGTTCATGCATCACATGTCTCTGTTTGCTCCCCATGACTATATATAAAATTGGCCAATTGTTAACTATTAGAAATATTTGCTCCATCTTCCTGTACAACACCTTCGTCAGTGGCACTTTGTAAATATTATTATTGTAAATATTCTTATAATGCATGAATACACATAAAGGATTACAGGACTAAGGAATTTTTCTGAAAATGGATTGATTATTTTATTTCTGATCTTTGCTACATGACACAGCCTGTTGCCTTTATGCTTGATGGTAGTCACTGTGCCATATTTGTATAAAGTTAAACTTTTCTCAGCTTTGACGTGTCAGTGGACACCCCCCCCCACATCTAGTTGCCAGCGGTTGCTGTGGCTCATGTCCTTGAATCGTTGCCAGCTTTAGACTAATGGTTTCCGGTCACTGTGACTCGCTGTATATGTGAGAAGCCCTTAGCTACATATCGTACCTCCTGAACAGAGAAGCTGTGGGCTGCGTTTGGACTTGAGGCTTGAGTTTGAACACTCCTGGCCTAAACTCTGTCCTGTGATTTCCTTGTACAGTGTTTTCCTGCCACTAAGAAACTAGCGGATGAAATCATTTAATGAATTGTTTAGCCATATATTAAATGTAAACAGCATTTCGTCTTTACTTGAAATATAAATTAGATGTGATTTCAGTTTGTAGTTTCAAGACCAGTTTGAGAAGCATTCATAACAGGCCACTGAAAAGCTTGAAGGAGTCTGAGCTGCGTCCCAAATCACTTATTATGGACTATTTTGTGCCATTTTGTAGTAAAAAGTGTGCGTCATGTGTTCACACTGAAAATTCCAGCAAGAACAAGTGCACTTCAAGGACCTGGGTGACGCACTTATTCAAACAAGAAAAAGACGTGTGGAATGTTGGACACTTCATGAACCCTACGCTCACAGCTTCGCTTATGTAACAGAAAAAGGACAGGGCTCCCAGGCGCTGACACTGGATGAGAAAACATTTTTCAAAATGGCTGACGATACTCTAGAGGACAAGTCCTGCACATGTCTTTAAAATTTCCTCCACATATTTATTTTTAAACATTATAACGTCATTTGCCATCGACGGGGACACGGCTTATACTTCCGGTTGGTAAACAAACGTTAGTGTTCCATTCGAGACCATACTACACTAGACGCTAGAGTACATAGTCTAAGTGCATAGCGTCTACATTTCTGGCATTTGGCAGACGCCATTATCCAAAGCGACCTATCTAATTTTATACAACTGAGCAGCTGAGGGTTAAAGGCTTTGCTCAGGGGCCCAGGAGGCAGTTTGGTGGACCTGGGATTCGAACTCTCAACATTCTGATCAGTATTCCAACCACTTCCCTAGCTTCTAGTGTCATATGGGTTGCAATCGATGTTTTATATGATCGACAGTGAATTAAATCCGTTAAAGTAATGCTACAGCACTGTTCCGTTCTCACAGCTGGTCAGAAGAAAACATTTTGGAAGGAGTCTCCAGTGTCTGCACTTTGTAACAGTCTTCCTTGGTTTCCTTCAAGGGAGAGTCTTCAGGACAGGACTTTGCTCTTTACAATTTCTTGTTCTTATTCTTGCATAAGAAACAGGAAATATGTGCTGGGAAAAGGATGTTTGTTTGTAGCTGCAGTATCATAAGTGATAACAAGGCTACTGTCATGGAGAGAGAGAGGGGTTACCTTTCCCAGTCAGGAGGCACGGTTGATTTCGCTCCCTGCCACAGATCATTGGGATTGAAACTCATGATCTTGCAGTGATTAAGGGAATGCATTTTTAGTGTGCAACCCGGGAGCCGTAGATGAGGTTTCAGCCGTAACTCCAGCCTCTTTAGTATTGCCACAATCCTTCAATCCTGATTGGTGAGTAGCAGGTCATCAGTTTGCAAAATGTTTCCATGAACTGTTTAATTGGAGTGGGACTGTATGAAAGGCTATTAGTCACTACTGAATTCATCATCACTCAGGGACATTTTTTCCCCCCTTTTTCTCTAAAGCCATCTTCGGCTCTTTTCTCTCGGTGGCCTTGACGACTTCCACAGAAAGAGCGAGCACTCGCGCGTCCAGCGTGTCCACGGCCTCCGCTCTCGCTTCGAGCTTCAAGGTCAGAGGACCCCGCTGTGCTGTGAAAAGAGAGCAGCGTTTTGTGCAAAAGATGTACAACATGTACAGCCTGTTTTCCACCGCAGTTTAAAAACGTGTCGGAGTCGATGCGCCGCTGTTATCGTGTGCAGCAGTACTCTGACTGGCACATGCTCAGGTTAGGGGAAATGTGATTAAAAGATGTGTATTAGTGCTTAGCCTACACACACACACACACCTGGTGGAGGGAAGTGTGTGTCGTTAAAAAGGATCAGCAGCTGGAAGGTGGTTTCTGTTAGTGAAGGATAAACAGGAGGCAGGAGTTTTACCTAGTTTTCTTAACCCCGTGTTGCTCATGTGGTCTGAAACGCGAAGCCGCTTGTTTGAGTTTCTGGCTCATGGCTGGGTGAGTATAAGGGAAAATTTATTTGAAATTATTTTCATTTGTCCCTTTTGTGGTTTTGGGAAATTGGTGGCTCGTGTTTGATCTTCACATGGATAGTCAGTAATATTGATTTTTTTTTTTTTTTTTTTTTTTATTTATTTATTTGGATCAGCCTGTGCTGCAAAATATCTACACATTATAATTATATTATAAAATAAATTATATACTCAAATGTCTCATGTCTATCATGATGTAATGGTTTGAGGCCAAAAATCAGGAGTGTTGGGTATGATGATGCTTTTAATGTCTACTAAAGGAGGGAAATTAAATAAAAAATTCTCAGCATTGACCATCAGCTAGTGTGACCATCACATCGCCCAGCCCTAGTGGTGCTACAGCAAGCATGTCCAAGCTTTAGTGTGTATGGTAGAGCTGTATTTATGTACTTTTTTTCAAAAAATTAAAGCATGCAAGGTTTTGTTTTGGGGTTTTTTTTTTTCCCCCCTCCTTCTCCTCTGGTGCCAAGTTTAGCACATGCCTCAAGTATGTGCGACTTTAAAGAGGGAATTATTTACGCTTGTTTTCTTTAGAAGAGTTATGCGAATGTAAATAAACGTTGTTGTGTGTCTCACAGCATGCTGCTGGCTAGGTTCGTTTTAGTCATCCATCTTAAGTACAACATAGAGCAGTCTCACTTCTATTCTCTTTTGATTTTTCAGTGTGTTTTTATCGACTGCTCCTTGTTCTCCGTGTCTTTTATCCAGTCTGTGCACCCCCCCCCACCCCCAAGTCTGATAAAAGTCTGACAGCAGAACAGATGCTCCGGATGACTCCGTCTTGCCGAATGTAGTTTGATATGCGAAGCTACAGAGAAAAGCCGAAATCACTAGCCGACTGTCATGGGTTCTGTACCTCAGCAGCCTCATTCTTTTCATTCACTGACATTCTATCAAGTTAGCGAACAAATAAAAGGCTTTCTGTTCAGAAAGAGCTCCGCTTCCTTTTCTACTAACCTGTTGACTATCTCTTCACTTGGCCTCCTTTCTGTTTAGTTCTCTTCCTCTTTCTCTCCATAGATTGCCTTCCTGTCCTATGTTTTATTAGGTCCCCCCCCTTATTTCCTCAATAGATTTTGTTATCCAAGCATTTCATGCAACGATTGACTACGCTTTGCATTTGACAGCTTCCATGGGCTTGATAAAGCCTTTCTCTCTCTTTCCTGTTGTGTTTTGATTAAATGAAAGTGGCTGAAACATGCAATCATACAGAAACCCAAAAATAAAGTCATTAACATGCTGCAGCTTTTTAGATCTTGGTAATTTAAGTAAATTGGGTGCCCTGCTGGTCCAGCAGCAGGGTCCTGTGGCTCAGGGTCAATTCCTGGGCTGATAATCAACCCTGCTACTGAGGAATTAATTCCCAGTGCCATTCTCAAGCCTAGATAAAATCGGAGGATTGTGTCAAGAGGGGCATCTGGAGTAAAGTCTGTACCAAATCGAATATGTGGGGAAATGGTAGCTCAGTGGTTAAGGTGATCAGAAGGTTGTGAGCTCGATTCTCACTGCTGGGTCCAGGCTCAGTTGCTCATTTGTATGGAATAAACTCGTTCTGGATGAGGGTGTCTTCCAAATGCCGTTAATGTAATATAATGAGGATTGGATGATTCGCTGTGACGGCCAAGAACTTGTTAACATTACTGAATAAGTAAGGAGTTCAACAGCAGCTTTCTCTGACCCTAAAGCATTAGCATGCATATAGAGGTTGCGGATAGTATGACAACAGTTCTGTCCACTTCAGAATCGCTCCACGAAGTCTGAGCTCAACTCCCTGTAGCAGTGTGTACAACAAGGCTCAGATTCCATTTCGACTCGGTGTATCTCCAAACCAAGAAGAATTGTCTGCAGGCTAACAGACTTCACTTCTTTCTCTTTTTTTTTGCGCACAGAGACCCGGGATGCCCCCAGCAAACCGGATGACCCCTCAAGGCCCACCCATGGGTCCTCCAGGCTACAGCTCTAGTCCAGTGCCTCGCCCTGGAATGCCAGTCATGGATCCTTCTCGCAAGAGGCCTCCGCCACCTCAGCTCCCACAGCAGGTCCAGCAACAACAGAACCGCAACCAACAGTAAGTGTTCAAAAACCAAAAAAGTGTCTTTCTACTATTTTTGTAGTATGTTGAGATCTTAATTGTTTTCTTTCCTTCTTTTTTTTTAAATCATTTTTAGTGCCAAGAAGAAGAAGATGGCTGATAAAATTCTACCTCAGAGAGTAAGTACCCTTTTTCCCAAATTAAGTGGATGTGTATCGCTTCTTAAAAGCTTCTAATGATTTAATATACAGTGGAACTTCAGCATATGAATTTCCTCCCTTACGAATTTTTAACCAAATTAAATTTGCTTGCCGAGGTTCCACTGTATTGAAATGTTAACATGCTGTGATTCAGTAGTTTGCAAACGATTGCTTTTTAATCAGAAAGCTCTGTATCTTAGCTTTGACGAGTGGGAGGCCACACCTCTTTCACCTGGATTAACAGGCCCATAGGCCCGGCCTCTCTTCCTCCATTTTGCTTGGCCTGACAGCTGAAGAGTCAACTCCTTATATGTTGTTCACTCATTTGATGTTTCTAATTAATAGCATGTTAAAGAAATTGTGCATGTTGTTTCTGGCTCTATCTATACAGAGGAGGCTTCAAGCTCCATTTTTCAAAATTCGCATCAAGCCAAATGGAACGTAGTACCAATCCTGTAACTTGTGTCTGATCTTTATGTACCTTCCTTTCTTCCTGTCACTGCAGATCAGAGAGCTAGTCCCCGAGTCTCAGGCTTACATGGATCTGCTGGCCTTTGAGAGGAAGCTGGATCAAACCATCATGCGCAAGAGACTCGATATCCAGGAGGCACTGAAGAGGCCCATCAAGGTTAAACCGTGTTCCTTACATTGAAGAAACCTGCAGTACTTAATGCAGGATATAATCTCAATCAATTATCAGAGTAATCACCAAACTTATGATACTTTCCTGCTAGTATGTTTTTATACTTTTTTTTAAATCTATAATTGACATTAGGCAGAAAGTGTGATTTGCTAGAATAAGGGTTCTCAGTGGAAAGCAGGGGGTTCAGAAGACTGTCAGTTAAATTCAGTTTTAAGTGTATGCTTCAGTAAAAAACTAAATTCATTCATGCTGTTAATACTAGGTGTTTTTATTGTAGCTTCATAAGTAACAATATATAAAAACATTCACATGATGAGATGGTTGTATTTCTAACAGAAAACCGTTATTAGCTTTGACAAGTAAGAGGCCACACCTCCTTTACTGGCACTAACAGGCACTTAGGCCATGCCTCCTTCACTGGCACTAGCAGGCACATAGGCCACGCCTCCTTCACTGGCACTAACAGGCCCATTGGCCACGCCTCCGTCACAGGCCCATTGGCCACGCCTCCGTCACAGGCCCATTGGCCACGCCTCCGTCACAGGCCCATTGGCCACGCCTCCGTCACAGGCCCATTGGCCACGCCTCCGTCACAGGCCCATTGGCCACGCCTCCGTCACAGGCCCATTGGCCACGCCTCCGTCACAGGCCCATTGGCCACGCCTCCGTCACAGGCCCATTGGCCACGCCTCCGTCACAGGCCCATTGGCCACGCCTCCGTCACTGGCCCATTGGCCACGCCTCCGTCACTGGCCCATTGGCCACGCCTCCGTCACTGGCCCATTGGCCACGCCTCCGTCACTGGCCCATTGGCCACGCCTCCGTCACTGGCCCATTGGCCACGCCTCCGTCACTGGCCCATTGGCCACGCCTCCGTCACTGGCCCATTGGCCACGCCTCCGTCACTGGCCCATTGGCCACGCCTCCGTCACTGGCCCATTGGCCACGCCTCCGTCACTGGCCCATTGGCCACGCCTCCGTCACTGGCCCATTGGCCACGCCTCCGTCACTGGCCCATTGGCCACGCCTCCGTCACTGGCCCATTGGCCACGCCTCCGTCACTGGCCCATAGGCCACGCCTCCGTCACTGGCCAAACCCTTTTGCCATATGGATGTGTTTGAAGCAGCTTTCACATGAAATCAAGATATAAAAAAAACTTGCCTTAAATGCATAAAAGGTAAAGATGCATAGATTTGAAAACAAAACAAAAAAACTATGTAAATGTGTAAGATAACTCACTTTTAACCTGTTTAACATCTGAGGTACTTCAGGCAAGTCATTTAGGATGAGGTGGTTCTGCTGATTAAAAAAATAAATAAAAAATTGGAAACCCTGAGCTAGCATGCCAGACATTTCAACTATTCTGCTTTCAAATACCTGAGTGACCTCGTTTTAAATTGAGCTCAGCGCTATTCACTGATTAATTTCTAGTGTTCATAAAAAAACATGTTAAAAATGCAGTGGTTGAGTATTCAGTATTTCGATTACTCTGTGTTTACACTCAGATTTTTTTATTTATTTTTATTTATTTTTTTTACAGAATTTGAAGAATTTAAATTTTTAGGCCAAAGGGCAATAACTAGAATGTTGCTTAAATGCAGTAAATGAACAAATCAGCATTATTCCGCCATTATGAATAATAAATACTTTGTTAAATAAATAGGTCTTATCCAGTGCAAGAATGGGTGGTAAGAATGAAATTGGGAAGAATTTTCTAACCTTTCTAAAATCTCTGAATGAGAGTAAGATCAGCTGATAGATAAATGAAATCATTTGCTCATTAAAATGTTGGAATTGTTCTGATTTTCTTTTTCCCTCAGCAAAAACGAAAGCTGCGAATTTTTATCTCTAACACTTTCAACCCTGCCAAGCCTGATGCCGAGGACGGCGAGGGAACCGTAGCATCATGGGAGCTGCGAGTGGAAGGACGGCTGCTCGAGGACGTGAGTATTGATGTTTCTAACCATTCTAGACATCCTGGTGTTATAAAACAAATGTATCACAACTGCAGATGTAGATAATGGGAAAAGAACTATTCCGCTATCGGGGAATATGTACCCTGTGTTCTTGGCTGGCAGGAGTAGAACCCAATGTGGTGTTTCACTGTTGTATCATCTGCCTCATGTTTTAATGCTCGCCATGACTGTAAAGAGTGATTTGAGATACTCAAACCTAGTCAGCTTGAACCAAGCTGCTTCTTCTCCTCTGACCTGTCTCATCACCAAGCCCTCCGGTGGCAGCTTGATGTACCTGGGATTCTGATCAGTAGTCCAACACCTTAAACACTAAGCTATCATCCCCCCTTAGCTTAAGATCTTTCCTCATCTATCCAATCAATTTCTTCCAGACTGCTGTATCTAAATACGAGGCCACCAAGCAGAAGAGGAAGTTCTCCTCTTTCTTCAAGTCTTTAGTGATCGAATTGGACAAAGACCTGTACGGGCCTGACAATCATCTGGTCGAGGTAAGACGCTTCGCCTTTGATAGCCGTCAGTCATTTAACAGAGGCCGTGTCTGTGTGTGTGATGGCTGTCGATTTTTGCGCAGTGGCACAGAACACCCACTACTCAGGAGACTGACGGCTTTCAGGTGAAAAGGCCTGGAGACGTGGGAGTGCGCTGTACTGTCCTCCTCATGCTCGACTACCAGGTAAACCCACTGCTGTAAACGTGTTAATGCTACAGAAGTTTAGATTTTATTAGTGCAGATAAATTATACAGTCCTTATAAAGTGATGCCCTGTCAACCATAACAGTGGTGTGTGAGATAAATGCAGCGATGTATTTATTAGGAATGCACTAGAACATTGGAAAATATATGGAGCACTAGAACATTTTTATTTCAATTTTATGGGAAATTAGATAGGAAAAAAAAAGATTTCTAATTCCCATTATTAAACATTGTATTTGACCGCACCGCTCGTCCTCCTTTATATTTCTTACAGCTTCTCTGAAATCACTTCCTATTTCTGTATTGCAACCAGAATGTTTTTTTTTTTTTGAAGCTAGCAGAGCTTTATGTTTCTCCAGGCATGAACTATTTCTCCATAATATATCCAAGACCTGCTCAAATCTCTAGGAGCCACCAGGTGTCACTATAATTAAGTAAACCAGTTGCAAGCAAGCACAGCTAAGGGAAAGGCACGATATTAATAGTGTTTATGTAATGCATTTGCTTTGTTCTTGAGCCAGAGGTCAGATATGTGATGAGAGAGAAGTGATGTGTGTTCTGTTTAAAGTGAGCTTGTCCTGTGCTCTCTGCAGCCTCCTCAGTTTAAACTGGACCCCAGACTGGCACGCATGCTGGGCATCCATACCCAGACCAGACCGGTCATCATCCAGGCTCTGTGGCAGTACGTGAAGACTCACAAACTGCAGGACCCACATGAGCGCGAGTTCATCAACTGCGACAAATACCTCCAGCAGGTAAGGATAAGAGACACAGAGAGTAAATAAGATCATTTTTCTCTGCTGAAGTTCAGTCTGGAGTTATTATTGGACTTGGCTCTGTGCTTTGCTCTGAAATGGGGGACTTAAATTGTTAGCTTTGCCCTTTTTTTTGGACGTTCACTTTCACATGGCAAAATTTCAAAACATGCTCAAATTTGCTTATGCAGGTTATGTGTGTGAACCTGTTTATGTTCCACTCATAGCAGTCATCCATCAGATGGGTATTCAGCAGCACCGCAAGCTCATTGTGGCTTTCTTTTTAAGCTGAAGTCGTAAGAATTTAGCACTTTGAGCAGAAATCAGGGATTCATCAGAACAACATTGTTTCAGTCCACCCGGTTTAGAGAAAAGACTTTATACACGATAACATGAGGAGGCGTGCTTTGTTTACGAATAGCCGTGACGCACTCATCCCCTGAATTCATCACCAAAGATGATTCATGTTACGAGAATTAGTTGATGTAACATGCTACATAAAGCAGTTCCCTGCTGTACAGGTTGATTCATTGGGTTGGATTGCTTTCTCGCTGCAGTTGAATTTTGGAGCAAGTTCTGAAACAAAGGCTCCAAATGAGTCACGTGTGAAAATACCCAAAAATTACACTGTATGACCAAAAGTTAGTGGGCACCTGACTATCATATGTGTTGATGTCCATTATGTAGCATATCTGGACCTGACCATCACATAACATGTGAACCTTCCCTAAACTCTTACCTTAAAATTTGGAAGCACATGTAGAACATGTGGAGCATCTGCCATACAATCCCTTTGTTTAGGTTGTTACTGTACAAACAAATAAGATCCAGTTTATTAATATGGTCTGTGATTTTGCTGTTAACATGAAAAGGAAACGAAAGACTGTTTGTTCCCTGCAGATCTTCGAGACTCAGCGGATGAAGTTTTCTGAGATTCCTCAGCGTCTGCACGCCCTGCTGATGCCTCCCGAGCCGATCATCATTAATCATGTCATAAGGTAGAGCTCTAAGATTATGAAACTGCTTTGCATGACGGTCCTCAATGAGATCCACTCAATCTTTATGTGCTCCTGTTCAACACCTCACCAGCGTGGACCCGAATGACCAGAAGAAGACCGCTTGCTATGATATCGACGTCGAAGTCGATGATACGCTCAAGACCCAGATGAACTCTTTTCTGCTGTCCACTGCCAGTCAGCAGGAGATTGCAGGCTTGGATAACAAGGTATGCAAAAACCCTGTAGTGCCTTCAGCATTTTTTTAATTTCCTTTAGGATAAGTATTCAAGAGGGGGTCTGCTTACTTACCTAAAAGAGTAAGGAATGTTAAGGTGCCATCCCAAATCACATACTTGTGCACTATTCTGTGTGAGTCGTGTGTGCAACTGAAAATTCCAACCAAAAGGAAAAAATGTGTGTAATGTTGGACACCTCATACACTCAACACTCTCAGCTTTGCTTATATAGCAGAAGAGGGGCGGGGCTACCAGGCACTCGCTGTAGATGAGAAAACATTTTCAAGATGGCCGACAGCACTTCTGTGGTGTCCTTTTGTGTCCTACAAATGTTGGGGTTTGGGGTACATCACGACCATTCCTCATACTATAATTATTGCAATAATTATACGTGATGTTTGACACATTATAGCACATTTACACCAGTCAGGCATAACATTATGAGCACTAACAAGTGAAGTAAATAACTCATTATAGCACCTGTTAGTGGGTGGGATATATTAGGCAGCAAGTGAACATTTTGTCCTCAAAGTTGATGTGTTAGAAGCAGGAAAAATGGACAAGCGTAAGGATTTGAGTGAGTTTGACGAGGGCCAAATTGTGATGGCTAGACCACTGGATCGGAGCATCTCCAAAACTGCAGCTCTTGTGGGGTGTTCCTGGTCTGCAGTGGTCAGTATCTATCAAAAGTGGTCCGAGGAAGACAGTGGTGAACCAGAGACAGGGTCATGGGCAGTCAAGGCTCATTGATGCACACGGGAGTGAAGGCTGGCCCGTGTGATCCGATCCAACAGACGATCTACTGTTGCTCAAATTGCTGAAAACATTAATGCTGGTTCTGATAGAAAGGTGTCGGAATACACAGTGCATGACAGGTCAGGGCTGTTATGGCAGCAAAAAAGGGGACAACACAATATTACGTGGTCATAATGTTATGCCTGTTCTGTGTATATTCATGATCATTCACTTAAGACATGAAAAATTATTTATTTTTTTACCACTTTCACATTTCTGTTGTATAGCAAGTACCTGTAAGTAGACGAAATGTTAAATTGGATCTTTCAGCAGTCTAATATGTAGAAAAATCCATCTTTTCTCTGTTTTCATTCTTTAGTGGTTCTGCTGTGTTCTGCTTTCACACTCAAACTCATTGGCCTTTAATTAACCAGTGCATTTGTGATTTAAGAACCTTTCCCCCACAGGGACTTGACATGTATGTAAGAGGCATTAAATTAAAACGAGGGGAAAAAGTGATCCAAGATCGTAAAGGTTAGGACACAGAGGTGTGTCGGTACTGAGACCTCCTGTAGAGAGACACATTCTTGTAGGTTTTTTAAATATATTAAGTTGTCTATGTCACAAATGCTTTACTGCACAGTGAAATTCTTTCTTTGCATATCCAATCCTTGCGGGTTGGGATATGAGCGCAGGGTCAGCCATGATGCAGCGCCCCTGAAGCAGCAGGGTGGGTTGGGGGTCTTGCTCAAGGGTCCAACGGTGGCAGCTTGGCGGTGCTGGAGCTCGAACCCCGATCTTCTGGTCAATGACCCAGAGCCTTATCCTCTTGAGCTACCACCGCCCCCAATTAAGAGCATCTTTCAAAAATATCAGCTACTATTCGGGGATTTTCCAATAGCAGCAAAGCTCTTAGACATTGAAATCATCACATCTATGGATCAGAACTGAAATGAAGGTTCAAATGAAATTGTCCATGAACGTGATTGGTCCACTTATAACACAGTGGCAGGGAGAGAGTGTAGTGAATAAACTGATTGTCTTTCTTACTCCAAAGAAATTGATCAAAAAATCAAAGTGCCAGATATAAACTAAATCAAATTCAGGGTTATGCAAAGCTTTTTTCTGTGACCAAACTAACATCTTTTTTGAGGTGTTTTGTTGCAGATGCATTAATGTTCTTATTCATAACCCCAAGAATACATGGGATATGCAAACACCTTGCACTTAATCTATGAACCAGATTTTAGATGAATGTGATTAACAGTATGGTATCACTGGTCATTAAAAGCCATGGTTTTATTTCCCTGCTGTGTTGCTTATTCACATGATCTATGGACTGAGTGTCACCTTATTGATGATTATAGGTCATAGTTAGTGGTTTGCTATGACCTCAAAGAATAAACACAGTAAGATTGCTGCCTCATGTTTGAGCACATTCAGAGAGGTCCTTATAGATGAAATGCTTTGCTTGTGAAGTGACCTTTGTTCAGAGTCGTATGGAACTGGAGAGAAATCTAAACCGTTAAGTATGTTCATCTTATCAGCGTTACAGTAATGTGTATACAAGGACCGGAGTCTCTTCTGCTGCTCTAGGATAAAATGACGTCATGTTTCTGCACATAACTAGCTGGGGTAATCATGAAGGGTCTCGGGAATTACTAAGTAAATCATTAGCTAGTCTGGCTTTTTGGTGTACTCATGCTGGACTTTCTCTGTATTCGATAAAGAGCACTGACTAGCTTTGGCAGTTTAATCCTAGTCTGCTACAAGCTTTTTGTTGGTTGATTATTGGAGAATCCAGATGTGGTTTGGTTTCTCTTCAGAGCTGCTTTCCTCACATGAGTTTTGTCCTTTCACACTGTAACCTTTGAGCCCATTGTTTTTTCCCCGATGTTCCCTTTCACCTGGTTTCATCACTAGTCAGTCAGCTCACACTGATCTCATTCTATACTTCTGCAATTCAGTGCTTGTGTTTCGCCTCATCAGTTTGTCTGCATGCGTCTCAGAAGGCATGTGCCATTATTGAATGTTTTATATCGCTTCAATTTGCTTAGCAGTGTTGCATTTAAAATGACACATTTGATGACGAACCTTATGGTTAGATTTCTGTTTTGAGTATATACCGACCAGGCCTAACATGATTTATAATTATGACCACCTGGGCAGCCCCACACGCAACAAACTGTGATGCACTGTGTATTCTGACACCTTTCTATCAGAACCAGCATTAACTTCCTCAGCAATTTGAGCAACAGTAGCTCGTCTGTTGGATCGGATCACACGGGCCAGCCTTCACTCCCCACATAAATCAATGAGCCTTGGATGCCCATGACCCTGTCGCTGGTTCACCACTGTTCCTTCATTGGACCAGTTTTGATGGATACTGACCACTGCAGACTGGGAACACCTCCACAAGAGCTGCAGTTTTGGAGATGCTCTGATCCAGTGGTCTAGCCATCACAATTTGGCCCTGGTCAAACTCGCTCAAATCCTTACACTTGTCCATTTTTCCTGCTTCTAACAAATCAACATTGAGGACAGAATGTTCACTTGCTACCTAATATATCCCACCCACTAACAGGTGCCATGATGAGGAGATCATCAGTGCTTGATCGGTGTAGTATAATGTTTCGTTGAAGTTGTCTTAGCATACTGAAAAATTTAAGAATCTGAAGCAGCCAGAAAAGTGAACAGAAAATCAAACACTCCATCAATCCATGGCCAAAAGCTATGGTACTGTTACTAGCAGCATTTAATCCTTTTGAATCAAATCTTGGGCTAAAAGGATTTGTGTCGAAATGAGAAGTGTATGTAATTAAGGTTCTGTCTAGCACACTGTGCTTTGATGCTAAATCAAGGAAACTGCAGGAATCAAACATGGCATAATTTAGGTTATGGATGCAAGTTGTTAAACTGAGCCACAGGACCAAAGCTGTAGTTCTGCAGACATGCAATGTGTTCTGGGTTAATCGGACTAACAAAGAAAAGGGGGAAAAAAGCTATGGATGTTAAGGAAACTAGTTATTTGTGTAATTATGTTTTAATTTACAGAGTAACAGCTCGTCTGTTTAGACATGCATGCTTGTTAGCTCATATTTTTCTTGTTGTTCTGCTGTGTTTGGCTAATCACATGCAGTGTGAAAACAAACCAGTAATGAATGGTGGGATTCGTAATGTATCCAGTACCTGCACCTCTACTGATATTTGAGGCACATATACACCTGTATCATCACTGATGCACTCTGCACTGGTATTCTCTTTTGTATACTCTTGTCAAGTGCACACTTTATTCTAATCCACCAAAACTGCGCTTCTTCCAGTCTGAGGTCTGTACTCTCCACTCTCCAGTTTATTTATTCTGGTCAGTTAGCATGTTCTCTAAGCCCTCAGTGACACTAACCACAACACAAGCTGAATGTGAGGCTAATCACTACGGAGTCAAAGTAAACACTCTGTAGTTCAGTCCAGTCCGTTTTTTTTTCCTTATTTATTCTTGAATCCCTCTAAAACAATGCAGGAGTTTTTTAGGTTTACAGCCTTGTTTTTCTTTCGCATCCTGTTCCTTTAGGTCCTATTTCAAAGATTTTACAGTCTTGTGCATTTTCCGGCGGCACCGCTTCTAAACACTCTTTGTTTGCATATAGTTTCACACAATGGGCCTTTATTTTCCCCCCTTAATAGCCTGGCTGATATGCAGTGCATTTTAGTCTTAAAATGAGCAGTGCTCTGTGTTTGCTTCAGAAAGTTAAGTAGGTGTTTTTGGACGGTGTTTGTTCACATGGTCTTTCTAGGGAAAGTCATGGTGGGTGGGATTGACGACTTGTGTTTTAAAAAAAAAAATAAGAAGAAATGATGGAGTGGAATTTCTCATGTTTTATAATTATGTCTTTAGACCGGAGATTTGGGCTTGGTAATGATTGGTAAAGCTTGGAGACCAGTTTCACAGTTTATACCCTAATGATCCTGATCACTTCAGTGGCATTTTGTAGCTTAAACAACTAAACTGTAGACGCAGTGTAAAGATGAACTTTGCACTTTAGCGTGAATGGCAAACATTCACTCTGATTGGTTTAGCTTCTGCGTAATGTTGTATTTCCATTTGTGCATGTTTGTTTCCTTTGACCTAGTTTCATCACCAGTTGGCATTTTCTTTTATTGCCCTTAATTTATCATTCAGTTCGAGTTTGAGATTTTGACTTTTGACCCTCTTCATCCGTGTTGGCATCACCTTTAGATTCATGAGACCATTGAGACCATCAATCAGCTGAAGACCCAGAGGGAGTTCATGCTGAGCTTTGCCCGTGATCCGCAGGGCTTCATCAATGACTGGCTGCAGTCCCAGTGCAGGGACCTCAAGGTAAAATACACTTCACACCCAAACCACAAAGCTAAACCTTGTGTTTGTTTTGATAGAGTAATATCCCACAAGTGTATGTGATGCGGCAATCACCAGTTATAATCATTGCACTCTTGCTGGTTTGAATTGAAGAGGAGTCTTGAACCTTCACCCCAGGTTTCTGTTCTGTACTCATGTCTGTTTGGGATCGTTCAGCCGTTTCTTGGTGGTAGGCCAGAGCTTGGCTGACTAGACTAATAATGATGTTAAGAGAAGGGGAATGCATGAGAGTGACTCCAAATCAAGACATGGGGATGTTGCTATTTTTACAACAACATGGTTCATTCAGCTTGCACAATTTTATCATTTTTAAACCAATCTTTATATACGTTTTATTAAAGCGTTCTTACTACAAGCACCATGCTGTTAAACACTGTTGGCCACTTGAATGAACCGAGAGTCAGATCACTGTAATGGAGTTTTTCCAGGGTCTGGGCTGAGTGATGTGAACGTTCGTTACAGTGTACAGTATAAATAGTCTCTGTTGGGTTATTTTAAGCTCCTTAGATTGAATTTCCCAGGGAATAGATGGGTTTGTTCTTTGCAGCAGCTCTGTATAGGCAGTTTGTGTTTGTACTTTAAAAGGCTTAATTTCAGGAAGACTGCTCTGAAATAATTTGACTGGAAAGTTGACTTCCCATTTCCGCTACCACTGTAACCAATCACCAATGATCAGAGATTCCAGTTCCTGAGGATTGAGATTGTGACCGAAACCAGGCTTTGAGCTCTGTAGGTATGCTTCTTCCTAACAGGACTTCCTATGATCAGCTCTTCTTTCTTTTGTAGACCATGACCGATGTGGTTGGAAACCCAGAAGAAGAGAGAAGAGCCGAGTTCTATTTCCAGCCATGGGCTCAAGAGGCTGTGTGTCGCTACTTCTACTCCAAGGTAAGGATTTGTTTAGTGGGCTTTAGGATCCTTATTTAAAGGATACTCGAATTCCCTTTTCTACCAATGTTCAGTTCGCTAAAAAAATTTTTTGAAGCCAGAGTGACCAGTGATGACCATCCACTCCTTTTTATCCTTAAACCACACCTGAATATCTTCAACTTTGCAACCGCCACCTTTCTGCTCCTAATTTAAAGAAGCATGGTGGTGGTTGTCAGTGGTATCAGTTTAACCTGCAGCCACACAGAGCAGGCTGTGATGAAAAAAGACTAAAGTTCCACATGTTTTTGGTTGTTTTTTTTTTTTTATTCGGATATTAATAACACACTACATATGCATTAAAGTTTAGCGATAAAGAGAGGAAACGTTCCATCATCTGTTATGGGAATATCCCGGGACTCCTTGCAGACCCAGAAACTATTCCCTTGTGATGCGTCCAAATGTCCAGAGGATCTTTGCTTTCGAAATCAGTATAGTGGTCATCTATGTGAGAGTATTTTGTCTTTGTCTGGCTAAAATCCAGCATCCTGACAACTGTCTTAAAATATAAGCCAGATTCTGAATAATAACCTTATTGGTTTTTAGAGCATGGCTTTATTTTTAGGATGCTTTATACTGGCTGTGCCTTTAACAAGTTTAATTAGCATGTGGGATTTTCCATCTTATTGGTACAGAGTCACAAAATAATGAGACAGATTTTTTTTCCAGTCCAAGAGGCTATAAAATGAAATGAACTGCATTTTAGCCCCAACCTTGAGTCTGCCAAGACAAAGCAGATGAAAGGTGAAAGAAGGAAAATACATCCATTTTCAACTGAACAACTCTCATTACTAGAGCACTAATACCATCCAAATAGGGCTTTAACCAGATTAGCTTGTCAGAGTGAAATGTTAAACTGGATTACTTGTGATTTCTCCCAAATTAACTACCGTGTTTATTTCATTCCAGGTCCAGCAGAGGAGACAGGAGCTGGAGCAAGCACTGGGCATCAGGAACACATAAGCAGGAACGGATACCTAAGGGAACAGAAGAGGCTGATCTCTTGCCGTCTCGGGTTCCTTATCAATGACACTAAACTACAGTTTGTTTAACCACACTCCTGCTGTGGCTGGTAGGAGACACGACGTTCAGTGTTCCTCCTCCTTAAACCAGAAAGCTCTCACCTCTTTGGTTTCCCAGAAAACCGAAGCGTCTCGTCTCCTCCTCCTTCTCTTTTGTGCCCTCTCGTTATCCAGGAGAGGATTAATAGATGCTTCTGCCTTTTCTTTTTTTTTCTTCCTTTTTTTTTTTTTTTTTTTTAAGACTTATTCCAGCTAGACTCAGATGTTGTTACTGCAGTGGCTGTGATATGAAAACTCTTTCAGCCCAATTCTTTCTAGGCTACTAATAGAAATCGATGAGCTTCACTGGTATTTAGTTACTCTGATAGAATGCATGTAAAACTCCCTAAAGGCTGAGCGCGTTTAGCCGCCGAAGGAGACGATTTGCCGGACATGATACTTTTTCATAACATGCAATAGTGACTAGAGTAAGTGCGGTCTTGTTTCGGAGAAGTCCTTGTTGTCCAAAATGGCTGCCTCGTGACGTTACAGCATCCAGATACAATTTTGTATGTTTTTAAACTACACTGGCAAGATCACTGACGAACTGGATGCGTGAAAGAAAGATTTTTGAGATGGCTCTCGATTACTTTAGCCTCCAGCTCAAAAAAAAAAATGTTTTTTTAACATAAGTTATTTATGTAACTAGCTCAATAATTGGACAGAATATTTCAGTGTCATTTGAATTGTTATCACTAACTAACAATGGCAGTGTCTCTTAAAGTGCTAAAGCAAAGCCGGTTGATCATGCTCGGTTCCTCATGACCGTATCACACAGGAGGTTTAATAAACTGTGCTTTATGTGACGAGTTCAACAATAAGCTCTCATCGTGAGATATTTAAACCCCCTTCTGACTGACAGTTCTCCATTACTGTATCATATCGAGTTGATTTTATTATATATATATAAACAGAAATTCCTTTCGTAAACGGGTGCTGCATAGATTGTAGTGGATTCCAAACTGTGGTTGACGTAAAGGACAAAATCCATGATGTGTTGTGGGGCCACTTTTTAGTTGGTTTTTTTTTTTGTTTTTCTTCTTCTTCTGCGAAAAGTAGATATTTGTCTTTTTGATATTTTATCATAATACGGACTATATGAATATTAGTTAGGTTTAGATTCTTATTCCAGATGTAGTGTAGTACCTCAGCTCCAACAAAGCTAGTAAGTGGTGAGCAGATGCTTAGAACTAGTCGACTGGCTTCAAAATCGACACGACTGTCCATGCTCAGGTATTTTTCTTCACCGTAAACATCGCTCAGAAGTTCTTAACCTTCTCGCCGGCCATGTACGCACACTTCAGTTCCGCGCGCTCTCACGCTTTCATGAAGGACACACTAACAGCCATGACTGTAGCAGCAGGCTTGAGTTAAGTGTTGCCAAATGTTGATCTGAAAGTTGAAGAAATGGTCATGTGATTTAAGATTTTCAAACTCTGAATATTTAACCTTGTGCATCAATTCATTACGAAAAGTGTTTTCCTTCTTTTCTTCTTTTTTTTTCCTTTTATGGACCAAATTTGTTTGAATGTGTCAGCCTTATAATAAAGATAAACTTCTATTAATGTTTGTTGTATGATTTCATAACCTTAAATATTGAGTCACCTTCCAATGTTTGCCATGATTGATTTATAGTGCACCTTTCAGCATCAAGGTCAGTTGCCAACTAAGAGACAGGATTTATGAAAGCTTGTAACCTATAAAAGTGTGATGCGTCATTCATTAAGACATATTTTTTTAAAAGGAATTCTGGGGAAATTATATAAATATACACTTTAGGACATGTAGATGGGCAGGACATGGGGTTGTGGTAGCTTAGTGGTTAAGATGTTGGACGACTGATCAGGAGGTTGTGAGTTCGAATTCCAGGTCCACCAAGCTGCCACTGCTGGGCCCCTGAGCAAGGCCCTTCACCGTCAGTTGTGTCTGCCAAATGCCGTAATTGTAGAATATTTTGAGGTGGTCTCAGCTTTGCTTCAAGGTGCATCATTATTTTCCAATAGCAGCACACCATTTTGTGTATTTATTCCCAAATAGTCATTCAGTAAATTAATTTTGCCTCTTCAATGGCTCCGTCTTGTATATTTGTGTATATTTTAAAATACACTATATTGCCAAAAGTATTCGCTCACCCATCCAAATAATCAGAATCAGGTGTTCCAATCACTTCCATGGCCACAGGTGTATAAAATCAAGCACCTAGGCATGCAGACTGTTTTTACAAACATTTGTGAAAGAATGGGTCGCTCTCAGGAGCTCAGTGAATTCCAGCGTGGAACTGTGATAGGATGCCACCTGTGCAACAAATCCAGTCGTGAAATTTCCTCGCTCCTAAATATTCCACAGTCAACTGTCAGCTGTATTATAAGAACGTGGAAGTGTTTGGGAACGACAGCAACTCAGCCACGAAGTGGTAGGCCACGTAAACTGACGGAGCGGGGTCAGCGGATGCTGAGGCGCATAGTGCGAAGAGGTCGCCAACTTTCTGCAGAGTCAATCGCTACGGACCTCCAAACTTCATGTGGCCTTCAGATTAGCTCAAGAACAGTGCGCAGAGAGCTTCATGGAATGGGTTTCCATGGCCGAGCAGCTGCCTCCAAGCCATACATCACCAAGTGCAATGCAAAGCGTCGGATGCAGTGGTGTAAAGCACGCCGCCACTGGACTCTAGAGCAGTGGAGACGCGTTCTCTGGAGTGACGAATCGCACTTCTCCATCTGGCAATCTGATGGACGAGTCTGGGTTTGGTGGTTGCCAGGAGAACGGTACTTGTCTGACTGCATTGTGCCAAGTGTAAAGTTTGGTGGAGGGGGGATTATGGTGTGGGGTTGTTTTTCAGGAGCTGGGCTTGGCCCCTTAGTTCCAGTGAAAGGAACTCTGAATGCTTCAGCATACCAAGACATTTTGGACAATTCCATGCTCCCAACTTTGTGGGAACAGTTTGGAGCTGGCCCCTTCCTCTTCCAACATGACTATGCACCAGTGCACAAAGCAAGGTCCATAAAGACATGGATGACAGAGTCTGGTGTGGATGAATTTGACTCAGTCCTGACCTCAACCCGATAGAACACCTTTGGGATGAATTAGAGCGGAGACTGAGAGCCAGGCCTTCTCGTCCAACATCAGTGTGTGACCTCACAAATGCGCTTCTGGAAGAATGGTCAAAAATTCCCATAAACACACTCCTAAACCTTGTGGACAGCCTTCCCAGAAGAGTTGAAGCTGTTATAGCTGCAAAGGGTGGACCGACGTCATATTGAACCCTATGGATTAGGAATGGGATGTCACTTAAGTTCATATGCGAGTCAAGGCAGGTGAGCGAATACTTTTGGCAATATAGTGTATATATATATATATATATATATATATATATATATATATATATATATATATATATATATATATATATATATATATATATATATATATATATAATAAGTTGTTTGGTGTGCAAACGTTTATGTTTTGGGATCCTAAGTTACACCATGCAGGTGATCGAGGCCTGTATTATTTCTATTTACATTTGTCTGAAAATTCATGCTTTTGGGATAGTATGTGAGGTTGCCAGATTGTGCTAAATAATAGTTCAATAGTTTACTTAAAATGTGTGACTAATTATGTGATTGCAAATATACACCATGTAGTGAGGAAAAATGCTAAGTCTGGCAACCCTGAGCGAGTATAGGTTATTTGGCCTGGGGTTGTTTGTATGTAGTCTAACTGGGTGAAATCGTCGGTCAATCTGGCAACCCGTGCATAGACTATAAATACGCGCTGCAGTGGCGCTCCATGAGTGGGTCGCGTAAAGCACAAAGCAGCTCCTCCAAATAGGCTGGGAACTCCAACACTGCAGAATGGCACCTAAGAAAGTCTGTATTATCGGCTCTGGCAATTGGTGAGTACCTGTGTGTGTGCGTTTTAGAGAAATCTGCACCATGTTCCACCTTATAATGTCGCCGTTTAAATGGTGCTCCATCGCATTGCAAGATAAACATGACTATGGGACATCAGAAAACATTTTCATCTCGTAGACAGAGGTTTAGAAGGATCTGTCAGGTAGATGGTGTTTCCTCTCAAACGGGAACCTGGTCATAAATAAGGAGTGATGGACGAGTCGCAGAAGAATCGGTTCTTTTTGAACGACTCATTTGAGACGCGGTGATGTGAATCGATTAGCATGAACGAGCGAATTGTTAAAGGATTATAACAGTAACTAGCACCAGAATAATAAATAACTTATTATTCAGGACTCTTTTTCACAATTAGTATCGAATACTAGCCAAATTTATTACCCTTAATCATTTTAAAACATGATTATTAACTTGAATATGGTGTTTGGTTTGATGCTGTACATAAAACCTCAAATGACACGTTAAAAAGCGGAGTTTCTTATATACATAATTATATATTTTATAATTATTTAGTTTTTTAAATTATATAGTAAATGAAATATAATATAAGCAGTTAATTAAGCTTTTTTATGCACTATACGTTAGCATGTAAGCCTTGCCTTGCTGCATAACTGGGGATTTCTTATGTAAAAGTCACTAGTAATTTAATTATTTTTTGTCTCTAATTAATGATAAAATTCTAAATTTGACAAATGTGGAGAATATATTAAAGTATTCATGACTTCTGCAGGTTTATTAGCTCTTAAAGCCCCAAACTGCAGTCACCTGATGCTTGCTAGCAACTTGAATTTAGCTTATTAATTCATGCTCAGTAGTTTAAAATGTTAATCATTATACTAACACTTAAAATGTTTATTATTATACTTACACTTTAATCCAACAGATTTTATATATATATATATATATATATATATATAGATAGATAGATAGATAGATAGATAGATAGAGTAAACGTTCACAAGCGTCTAATTTGAGCTAAACAAATAGCATGAGTGTGGATATTATGAATTAACCCATATAACGGTGATTATTTTTATTACAATTTTAACCATCTCAGTTGTTAACCATTTAAAGCCATGTGTCATGAAGTGACATTTGGCATTTAAGTAGTAATTGTGTTAAATGTGGGTACTGTGCAAGTCTAAAAGAAACTCGAACCAAAGGAATCGAATCGTTTGTTCAGATGAATCGATTCAGTAAAGTGAGTCCTAGCATTACCCTTCACATTTACAGTTGCTGAGTAATGCACTGAGACAGAAGGCATGACTGAACACCCTGACTACAATAGTATCAGCATACAGCTTGCATATATTTTAAAATGGGGGGGGGGGGGGTAAAAGCTTACCCTGCTTGTGTATTGGGGGGTTTTCATGTCTCGTATTTGCTGTTTCAAAGTATAGCTGCTTTTTGTGAGAGATCAATGAGGCGGGATGTCAAAGTCTGTCACTGTGTACAAAGAACAGGCATTGCATCTGACGCAACACACTCAGGATTACACTGATTACACATTCTATGTTTGAAAATTAGCCCGGGTTGTTGTCTAATGTTTGGAGCAGTTGTGTGTCTGCAACAAATAGGCATGGATAGAAATAGATACGTTTTGTAACACATGTCTGGAAAGGCTGAAGTTGGTCGCGTTGCTGCATCACAGCTCCTGGATCCAGGGTTCGATCCTGAGCTCGGGTTAATATCCGGCTAGAGTTTTCTTTCAGTGTTCTCTCAGTGTAAATATAGGTTTCATCAAGGTTCTCTGGTTTCCTCACACATCAAAAACCCACTACAATGTCCATCCTGCTGTTGTCCACACTACAAGCTCCGGGTCCACCTCAGCATTGACCAGGTTCAGTGTGACAATTTGTGAAACATTTTTCACTTATGCATAATAAAAGATTACTTAGAATGTTCATACTTCACACACCGTACAGTATATGGAAGTATGTTTGGGGATGCTGATTCTAAGGGATATCAAAATGAGTAGTGATACAAAAGTGTCGTGAGTCCCACCACCAGAAGTGCAGCAGTGTGTTTATATCCTTCTTTCTTTATTGCAGTGAATTGTTAAACCATGCAAGCAGAAATGAAAAGCTCAGTGTCAGCGATAGTACATTTGTGTGGTATTTTAGGGCAGTAGGGTCTGTGATTTTTACATTTTTGTAATTTTTTATGTTTTCTCAACCCTTGGGGAAATTTCAACCCAGCATTATTAAAGCTATATACTGCTAAATGCAAACTTAAGTAATTAAAATAAAACACTCAGTCTATAAACAATGTCAACTGGAATCCAAATTAATGTAATAAATAAATAAAATAAAATAAAAAATATATATGGCTATAAATTTAATAATACCTTTCACATTATTTTTTGTGATTGTTGCAGCTTAATTTTTTTTTTTCTACAAACACGGTGATGCAATTCGTGAAGTTTTTTGTTTTTGTTTTTTGAAAACTACTTAAATTGGTGAAATTGCAAGCACAGGATTCTTCTGCACTATATTGCCAAAAGTTTTGGGACGCCTGCCTTTACATGCACATGAATGTAATGTAGAGTTGTCCTGCCCTTTGCAGCTTCAAGTCTTCTAGGAAGACTTTCCACAAGGTTTAGGAGTGTGTTTATAGTTAAAAAATTTTGACCGTTCATCTAGAAGCGCATTTGTGAGGTCAGGCACTGATGTTGGGTGAGAAGGCCTGACTTGCAGTCTCCACTCTAATTCAGCCCAAAGGTGTTCTATCAGGTTGAGGTCAGGACTCTGTTAAGTTCCTCCACACCAAATTCGCTCATCCATGTCTTTATGAACCTTGCTTTGTGCACTGGTGGGCAGTCATGATGGAACAGGAGGGGGTCATCCCCAAACTGTTCCCACAAAGTTGGGAGCATGAAATTGTCCAAAATGTCTTGGTATGAAGCTGAAGCATTAAGAGTTCCTTTCACTGGAAATAAGGGGCCGAGCCCAACCCCTGAAAAACAACCTCTGAATTCAATCATTTGGAGGGGTGTCCCAAAACTTCCGGCAATATAGTGTACCAGTGAAGACACAGGAAATTACTTTCTAGGATAGCTGTACTTATGTTTGACACACGTGAATCAAAGAGAGCTTTGGCTGAATGATTGTTCTGATGACGTCACATGACATCAGGTCTTGGCCTAAATCTGCAGAACATCTTCAGAAATGCCAAAAATTGCAAGTTCCTCCTGATATTGTGGAGTTTAGCTTGATTGTGTGTTAATGTCTGTGATCATACAATCCTGGAGGGACTGATTAAATAGTTGCAATGTTTTCATGAATATTTCTGTGCTGAAGGATTCTATGAATGCAAAATCATTAAGAACCCCAGCTTTAATTCAAACCTAAGGAAATGGTATCTGACATCAAGTCCCATATTACAGCATATCACATTTCCACACTGGCTTCTAATTCCTAAAATACATTTCAAAATGCTGGGCTGAAAAGTTGTCTCCCATGATCCATGACCGTTCTGCTGAAATGGAGGTAATGATTAAACTCTTCAGCGTTGCATCATGAGTTGTGTGTGAGGAAATCTTGCTACACTGACCTTTTGAGGTCCAAGATCGGAGAGGTTTCTGACACATCAATTTTGCAAAATTTTGTCAGGAAATAAATCACTTACAGCATCTATCATTTGGCCAGATGCCTTAAGGATGGTGTTAAGAGAACAAATTTACATTTATACATTTGACATTTTATATTTTTGTGTTGTATCTTGTAACTGTCTAAGCTAACACAAAAATTTCCCTTATGTGATCAATAAAGTCTATCTATCTATCTATCTATCTATCTATCTATCTATCTATCTATCTATCTATCTATCTATCTATCTATCTATCTATCTATCTATCGATACACCAATCAGGCATAACATTATGACCACCTGCCTAATATTGTGTTGGTCCCCCTTTTGCTGCCAAAACAGCCCTGACCTGTTAAGGCCTCCTTTAAGTCCTCTATGGTCCTCCATGGGCCCCACCTCATAACCTACATGACTTAAAGGATACTTTTGATAGATACTGACCACTGCAGACCAGGAACACCCCACAAGAGCTGCAGTTTTGGAAATGCTCTGATCCAGTCGTCTAGCCATCACAATTTGGCCCTTGTCAAACTTGCTCAAATCCTTACACTTGCCCATTATTCTTCTAACACATCAACTTTGAGGACAAAGTGCTTCTCACCATTCTCCTTTGACTCCTTTGATGCACATGTTCCTCTGGTAGTTGCTTAAATACCGTGGATTGGTTCTGTATAATAAACAATGTATCAACACTCTACTTAGGATCTTCAAGATTAAAAGTATGTAGACCATGACACCCATGACATCCTATTCCAAAGACATGGCATTAATATGGTGTTGGTCCCCTCTTTACTGTGTCAACAGCCTTTAAGCTTCTGGGAAGACTTTCCACTAGATTTGAGGAATTTGTGCTGATTGATTAGTGAGGTTAGGCAAGTTACAGTTCATACAAAAGGTTGAGGTCATGGCTCTGTGCAAGACACTCGAGCTCTTCCAATCTAAACTTAGCATCCCATGTTTTCATGGAACTCTCTTTGTACTCAGAGGCTTTGTCATGCTGGAACAGGTTTGAGTCTCTTAGTTCCAATAAAGGGAACGTTTAAAACTATACTACGGAAAAGACATTTTGTTGTTGTTGGGGAAGGCTGACATATAGGGGCCATGGTCAGGCCTCCACATCATTTGTACAATATAATGTTCCAACATGACTGCACACCAGTGCACAAAGCAAGGTCCATAAAGACATGAACGAGCGAGGTTTGAAGGAACTTGACTGGCCTGCACTTGAGTCTTGACCTCAACCCCATAGAACACCTTTGGGATGAATTAGAGCGGAGACTGTGAGCCAGGCCTTCTCGTTCAACATCAGTGCTTGACCTCACAAATGCGCTTCTAGGGGAATTGTCAAAAATTCCCATAAACACACTCCTAAACCTTGTGGAAAGCCTTCCCAGAAGAGTTGAAGCTGTTATAGCTGCAAAGGGTGGGCCAACTCCATTTTAAATTAATGTGCATGTAAAGGCAAATGTCCCAAAATTTTTGGCAATATAGTGTAAGTCTCTTTATCTTATCTAAGTTCTTTCACCTTACACCCAGCTCGGTCCACCAAAACTGGTCAGCTGCTGGTGCTTAGGACCATTTTGACATCAGTGCAGGGAGATTTCTTATTGCCAAACTTGAAGGTCAAATGTTTTTGTTAATTCACAGGGGTTCTGCCATTGCCAAGATTGTTGGTTCCAACACTGCCAAGTATGCCACATTCGAGGACACGGTGAACATGTGGGTGTTTGAAGAAATGGTGAATGGACGCAAACTCACAGAAATTATCAACACGGAGCATGAGAACGTCAAATACTTGCCAGGACACAAGTTGCCTCCTAACGTGGTATGACAGACATGCGTATTGCTTCTTTAAGGTCTGAATCATAATGTATCATAACTGCCGAACTATATGGAAATTGAATGAAGAGTGAGTTATAAATCGAGCTTAGCTCCAAGTTATTAGGGGTTAATGGGCTTACTTGGTGGTCCAAAAGTCAGTCATGTGCAGTCCTGGGAACAAACTATAAGTTAAGGAATCAGTGGTGTAGTTGCCACCATTACTATGAGAAATAGACATTTCTGCAAAACATATAGTATACTACACTTAATGCTAATGGTAAAGCTATTTCTGTTTTCAGTAGCAGTAGCATTTTAGACAGTTTAGACAGTATCTAGCCATGTCTTTAGCTGAGGGTAAAGTGACTTCATCCTGATTTCTTTCATACTTACGGGCGAAACCAAAAGCAAAGTAACATTATGACAGCTAGTGCTCTCCTAAAAAAAGGTTTTATATGTGTGGGAGGGAGTATAAGTTAGTCCTCCTCTCTCAGTGTGCTGGTCATTTTTAGTAACATGGAATACCCAGTGCTAAAATGGTCTTTAATAGGAAATTTCCATTAGGGCAATCTTGGTCTGAAAAATACACTATATTGGCAAAAGTTTTGGGACACCCCTCCAAATCAATGAATTCAGGTGTTGTTTTTTAGGGGTTGGGCTTGACCGCTTAGTTCTAGTGAAAGGAACTCTTAATCCTTTAGCATACCAAGACATTTTGGACAATTTCATGGTCATCCATGACCTTGCTTTGTGCACTGGTGTGCAGTCATGTTTGGGCCATCCTTAAACTGTTCCTGCAAAGTTGGGAGCAGGAAATTGACCAAAATGTCTTGGTATGCTGAAGCATTAAGAGTTCCTTTCACTGGAACTAAGAGTTTAAGCCCAACCCCTGAAAAACAACACCAGAATTCAATGATTTGGAGGGGTGTCCCAAAACTTTTGGCAATAAAGTGTACTTCGAGGCTAAATCTACTTCGGTTAAGTCTCAAAAACCAAATTAAGTAAAATAAATGGATAGTACAATATAGAGTATAATGTGTATTACTGTAGTATAATGTCTCCTTTATCTACATTACTCCTTATTGGAACCTTATTTATACACCTTTGAACTTCTGCACTTTGCCCATTGGGGAAAAATAGAATTCCCTAATTTGTAAAGTTGTTCTCTTTTCCAGGTGGCTGTTCCAGATCTATTGGAATCTGTGAAAGGTGCAGACGTTCTTATCTTTGTAATCCCACACCAGTTTGTAAAGAAAACTTGCGACACAATCAAAGGTCACATCAAGTCCGATGCGGTGGGGATGTCCCTGATCAAGGCAAGAGCTCACACCGCCATGAGTTGTCTAACTTATTGTGTATTATTTATATACATGTAATTTAATGGTTTGAATTGAATTTTTCTACAGAAAAGTAAAATATACAGAATTGTGCTTTTACCCCCAAATGCAACGTGGGTCTTTTCCATAATCTCATGCTCAAATCTTTATGTACTTCCTTCAAAAGACATTAAGTTACATTTTAAATAAATTAGCAAGGATGGTGTTCAGAGTGTTCAACCGAATTATCTATCTAGCTTCCAGGTACAATTTCTAATATAATCCTTCTTTTGTGATTCATGACCTAAGGTGTGTTGGGTAATGCTGGAATGTGTATGGTTGTGTATATGACAAATAGGATTGGCATCCTAGGCTGATTGTAGGCTGATTGGCATCTCTAAATTGTCCGTAGTGTGTGTGTCTGTGTTAGACTGGCATCCTGTCCAGATGCCAGTCTGTCACAGGGTGTACCCTGTCTTGTGCCCTGAGTCTCCTGTGATCCAGGATCCAGGTTCCCCATGACCCAGTAGGATAAGTGGTGTAAAGAATGGATGGGATGGGATTTTAATTTAAAAGGTGGAGGTATTAAAACTGTAGAGCTTTCAGGTCAGGGTGTGGGTGAGGATGAGATGTAACATGCCATAAATAAATATGTAAAAGACCTGCCAAGGCTTATGCATTTTGTGTAGATGGTCCACATCAGACTACATTGGAAAATACTCTAAAATACTCCAAAAAGGCAATGTGCTTTACTGATACGGTACAACTGCTTTCTGTTTGATGTGTTGACCAAGGCTGAAAATTCGAGAGGCCACAAGTTTTCAAATGAGGAAAAGGTCTGCTATCTGGAAAAAAAAAATGCTTCAGGTTGTCACAGGATCTTCAGCATTCATCTAGATTGTGAAGTTTTTCTTCATGGTTTGTATTTGTTTGTTCTGTTACCTGCTCCAGGGTGTTGATGAGGGTCCAGATGGGCTGAAACTCATTTCTGATGTCATCAACGAGAAGCTGGGTATCAGTATGACTGTGTTAATGGGAGCCAACCTGGCCAATGAGGTGGCTGATGGCAAATTCTGTGAGACCACAATCGGTAAGGATAAGCCATTATTCATTAAATGCTTGAAAATTCTCTGTGGTATAATGTGTATATAACATTTCAGGATGTCCAGTTATAGGAAAATAATCACTGTGGTAATGGCTACTATCAGACCACCCTAGTGTAGATTATTTTCCTATTACAGCATAGCCAGAAATGTTTTATTTTCTACACAATATCTAGCTTTCGCAGTTGGTGTACTTATCTGTGTCAAACCATTCAGGCTGTAAAAGTAAAGAACACGGGCCACTGCTGAAGGAACTCATGCAGACGACAAATTTCCGGGTTACTGTAGTGGAAGAGTCGGATGTTGTCGAGATTTGCGGAGCTTTAAAGGTACCCTCGACTGATTTATCTAAACAGGGCCAGTTAGAAAACCCATCTGTGCATGGACCAGATGTCATTTTAAAAGACCAGACAAACAGGAAATGATGGGTATGTAATTTCCTTCCAGAACATTGTGGCAGTTGGCGCTGGTTTCTGCGACGGCCTTGGCTTCGGGGATAACACCAAAGCGGCAGTAATCCGTTTGGGTCTGATGGAGATGATTGCATTTGCACGGATCTTCTGCACATCCAGTACTGTATCCCCCGCCACCTTCCTGGAGAGCTGCGGCGTTGCTGACCTCATCACCACCTGCTACGGAGGACGCAACCGTAAAATCGGTGAGGCTTTCGCCAAAACCGGCAAGGTAAGACATGTTTTTGTTTGGTGCTTAGCTTCTAATTATTGGTTAGTTTTAATGGATATTTGTCTGATGGGAAAAATATGTGCTCCTGCCAACGTTAGTCAATTGAAGAGCTGGAGAAGGAGATGCTGAATGGGCAGAAGCTTCAGGGTCCAGCCACTGCAGCTGAAGTAAATCACATTCTCAAGCACAAAAACCTGGTGGACAAGTAAGTGTTCATGTAACTGATCTATAAGCAAAAACATTCATAGTGAAGCCACTGCCAGACCATGTTCTTACCTTGGTCAGTGTCCTATGGTGCTCTCATGCCATCCCAGAGGAATTTTCATATTCTCCCTGTATCCATGTGGGCTCTGGTTTCCTCCTGCCTTCCAAAAACATAGCTGACCTAAATTGCCCTAATTAAATATGTTATTGTTTGTATGATGCCTTGCAATGAATTTCTCCATGGTGTCCTGGTTTTTCTGGACTGGTGTCCCATCCAGGGTGTATTCCTAACTTGGGTCAGTCGTGGCCATTGTTCTCACTAGATGTGGATTTTATTGCTTGTTCTAGAAAACAATGGCCCAGTGCAGGCATGAAGTACAAGCTTGGCCTTCAGAAGGGTTTGATGGTTTGTGGTCTTGATCTTGACCCAGACTTACTTTCATTTGGATTTGATCTTGACCCCCGTTAAGGGGTCTAATCTTGACTGGATCTTGGCTATTCTGCACTGGTGTACCATTATGGGTGCCTCAGTCTTGGGCATTGGTTTCATTAGTCTTGGTCTTGATTGCTTCTTCAAGAAAATTTAGCCTAAACATTGAGCCCATGAATCAATGAATCCAACTAGTTCAAGTACAAACTTGGTCTTCAAATGTTTTTGATGTTTTATGGTCTTGATCTTGACTCGGTCTTGGTTAGTTCTAGTTTTTGACTTGAATAACTCCTCATCATGGCACCTGTTAGTGGGTGGGATATATTAGGCAGCAAGTGAACATTTTGTCCTCAAAGTTCATGTGTTAGAAGCAGGAAAAATGGGCAAACGTAGGGATTTGAGTGAGTTTGACAAGGGCCAAATTGTGATGGCTAGACGACTGGATCTCCAAAACTGGGAGAGCATCTCCAAAACTGTAGCTCTTGTGGGGTGTTCTCGGTCTGCAGTGGTCAGAATCTATCAAAAGTGGTCCAATGAAGGAACAGTGGTGAACCGGTGACAGGGTCATGGGCGGCCAAGCCTCATTGATGCACTTTGGGGAGTGAAGGCTGTCCCGTGTGATCCGATCTAACAGACGGGTTACTGTTGCTCAAATTGCTGAAGAAGTTAATGCTGGTTCTGATAGAAAGGTGTCAGAATACACAGTGCATGACGGGTCAGGGATGTTTTGTCAACAAAATGGGGACCAACACAATATTAGGCAGGTGGTCATAATGTTTATATTGTTATGACATAGTATAAATGATGTTAAATACATTGTGCTCCTCCATTTTTAAGTGTTTTTACTTATCTTTATCTTTCTTATGATGTATTCGACATATTTAACGATCCTGATGTTCATATTGAACACTTTCCCCAATATTACCGTATGTTTATTGTTCTTCCAGATTTCCTCTGTTCAACGCAGTGTATCAGATCTGCTTCCAGGGCCATCCAGTGAAAGAGTTCATCAGCTGCTTGCAGAATCACCCAGAACACATGTAACTCATTGACCAGCCTGTAGCATGATGAGGTTAGTCTAGCTAATCTAGTTGGGGAGATGGGGCTGTCTTCACCGTGCCTATATTCCTTCCTGAGGAATGAAGAATTCGAACTAGGGCTGATCTGAACTTCATGTCAAAATGCCTCACCTTGGAAAAGAAAAAAAAAAAGCCTTACGCCAACGTCTAAGTTAATGTTGTTAAGGAAGTCCGATTTTAACCCTTTTATTTTTTGTAAATGTGTCCTAACTGAGATATGTCCTTACTGTGTTCATGTAGCTGCTCTCGAGTGAGCAAGCTGCCTTTTTAACACTGTGTGTGTGTGTGCTAAAGGGATTCTAAAGGAATTGTGAATTAAAAGTGCCTTAAATGGTTTTTACCGGAATATTCTGTACACACTGACCCATCCCTGCTTCGTTGTTGATTCCATGTTCATCATGGCTCCAGACATGACATACTGTCATTTTGAAATAAATTATTTAAACTGAATCAGATCCTGTACATGCTTTGTTTATATCCTCATGCATGCAGTTTGATGGTAAACAATTGAAACGTTATTAACTCCTGTATGAATCTGTAGCTTTCAGTGTGTGCGTGCGCTCAGATACGCACGCTCCGAGCATGACATATGATTCTTGCGCCACATGCCCTCGGGTGTCATCCAAAACTCTTCACCTTTAGCAGCTCCAAGCTTCATCCTTTGACCTTTATTAGGCACGACCAAGCACTGAAGCTCTGTACATGTAGACGTTGTGCTGGGATAATAAGGGTCCTTACACATCCTTCTTATTTTCCCAAATCATTCACACTTTAGATGCATTAATAAACATATTACTTTGTTGCGTTAAGAAAATAAAAACTGCTTTATTGTAGTTTGATTATGATTATGACTTGCACAGGTTTTCAATTACAGTGTACAGTACAGCATGAAGGTTTTATTACAATGAAGTTTTCATTGCCTCCCACTTGAACCTTTAGACATTATTAGTAATAAATAAATAAATCCATATAAAAAAAAAAACTAAAGCTGCCACCGTTGGGCTCTTGAGCAAGGCCCCCAACCCACCCTGTTCCTGCATCATGGCTGACCCTGCGCTCTGACCCCAACCCCGAAGGATGGGATATGCGAAGAAAGGATTTCACTGTGCAGTAATGTATATGTGACAAATACAGACAACTTTACTTAATAAAAACAATGCAGTGTAAAATGGCAATAGGTTGCACATCTGGACAGATGTAGTGTAAATCCGGTGTCAGACTGTGAGATTGTCTGGATCATTTTGGGCTTCATGTCCAAGCAGAACACAAAACTGACACTCTTATGTTCCCGGAGAACTGTATGTGCACAGGGTCAACCCATTATTCTGAAGTTTTCTCTTTGGCATTAGCATAAATGTTTTACTCTGTGCTTATCTGTGACAAAGAGAAAGAGAAATAATCTACCTGTTTTTTACATATTTACTAATTATTTTTCTGGATAGTCTACTGGACATGGGTCCTTTGCTTTATGGATCTTCAAAATGTGTATCGAATCCATCTGACTATAATCCTGTGAATACTTTATGAGCTGCCCTTCCAATGGCACGGCTATTAATACTGCTTTCTATCAGGCAAAGTTAGAGCTATAATTAGAGGAGTGTGGAAAGACCAGTGAACAGTAAGGACGACCCACAAGACCTCAAATTCTGTTATATCTCAAATATCAATAAGCCTTTTGGTTCTGCAGAGAATCAATTCATTCAGTCATTTATTTAGCATATCTTATTGTCATATCATGGTCGTGAAATGTTCTGCCTCTGATTGGCTCTATTGGGTAGATCCAATTTTTAATAATATACTTAGATACTAAATGAATCTAAACTTGCATGAGCCAGCAAAAGATTTGAAGGGAGATTTATGCATAATAACAGAAGATGGATCAGTATTTCAACTCATCAGCTGCAGTTTTTACAATTTCCACAAGGGGGCAGCACCAACAAATTTATTTTTCTGTATGGTTCCTACAATTAGAGCCATGGCGTGGTGTACCAATGTCTTTTGATCTGCAAAATGTCCCTAGATTTGGAAGATTTCTCTTTTGACATAGACAGAAATGTAATCTACACTATATTGCCAAAAGTTTTGGGACATCTGCCTTTACATGCACATAAAATTAATACAGCCCTTTGCAGCTATAACAGCTTCAACTCTTCTGGGAAGGTTTTCCACAAGGTTTAGGAGTGTGTTTATGGTGAAAGGTTTTGCCCATTCCTCTAGAAGTGCATTTGTGAGGTCAGGTACTGATGTTGGACGAGAAGGCCTGGCTCACAGTCTCCGCTCTAATTCATCCCAAAGGTGTTCACCACACTCGCTCATCCATGTCTTTATGGACCTTGATTAGTGCACTGGTGCTCAGTCATGTTGGAACAGAAGGGGGCCTCAAAGTTCCCACAAAGTTGGGAGCATGAAATTGTCTAAGATGTCTTGGTATACTAAAGCATTAAGAGTTCCTTTCACTGGAACTAAGGGGCCAAGCCCAACTCCTGAAAAACAACACCTGAATTCAATGATTTGAAGACGAGAAAGAACCATATCTGTCCTATGCCAGACTAACTGAAGTATCAATCCATTAATTTTTACTTCATATATTGGCTACTTTTATGCTATTTATGATTCATACTAGTTCATTTTATCAGCGTATAATAAAGACCTGGAGCATGTTTAAATTACTGAAGAAACCTAAATACAGTCTAAAACACTTAGCAGCATGCTGTTATAGGAGTTCAATTTTATTCTACTAATACTACAGTAAATTATTAGTAAATAAAACATGGTGGTTATTTCATTTTCCTCACATCGCTGGGGTTAGGGCTTTAATTCCTGCCTCCATCCTGGGTACATGTTCTCTATATGTTTTAAGGGGTTTCCTCTGGGTACTCCAGTTTCTTTCCCCAGTCCAAAGATGAATTGTAGGCTGATTGGCATCACTAAATGATCTGTAGCGTGTGTGAGTGTGTATGCGATTGGGTGATGGACTTGGCATCCCTGCCTTGTGCCATGAGTCCCCTGGGAATAGGCTTCAGGTTCCACATGAGCCTGTTTAGGATGAGTGATATAGAGAATAGATG
Organism: Hemibagrus wyckioides; assembly: GCF_019097595.1. Taxonomy (NCBI): domain Eukaryota; kingdom Metazoa; phylum Chordata; class Actinopteri; order Siluriformes; family Bagridae; genus Hemibagrus; species Hemibagrus wyckioides. The sequence goes on along the minus strand of NC_080730.1, from coordinate 8,142,790 downwards.
GATGGATGAAAATGAATCTATATCCAGCTGATATTTCATTCATCTACCTCTGTATTTTTTAAACCTCTCTCAATTTGGTTTATCATGTTACTAAGAAAGTGAAAACTTTCCTATGGTGGAAAACTAGCTGACGATTACAAAGGACTAACCCTGCTCTTTATATAACTGTAACCTGAATGCCTCCTAAACCTCACTCTATCAATGAGTATTACTTTTTCATTGTTAAATAACAGCTCTGTAGTCTTAGTGTTACATTAACAGTGAAAGTACAACCCGCACTCAAGTCCCCCTGCATTAGCTGTTATTATAGAAGCAGTAGCATGTTAGAACAAGCGCATTTATATAAGCCTGTGACCTTGCAGACAGCATAATGCTCAACACATACACTATGTATTGTTTAGAATATGGTGAAGGATGAGCGTATCACTTTTTTTCATGTATGTCTAGACCACTGCCTGTGGTTTTGACAGCCGTGAACTCGCAGTTGTGTAATCGTCTTTGTAATGAAAAAAAAACGGATGCACTGCAACTCAGCTGTAATATTAATACTACTTTCTTTGTAGCTTTTTAAACAATTGAACATCCTGCATTAGAGATTTTCAGTCACATAAAGAACAGTTATGTATTTCCTCACTTGCTACACTAACACATGAGCATCATAGTCAGCATCACGTGCATCAGTGTGCGCTTTCAACCCTAACTTCCAGCTCTCTTTATTTATGTCTTTCCCATAAATCTACATTTATAGGAAGTCAGCTTTGTGATGTTTTCCTAGTGAAACATAAGCCAGTGCTTGTGACTGAAGCTCCTGCCATTCGTGCCCTATTAATGAAGCATTTTAGTCACTTTATCTGAAATCTTTATCTAGAATTAAGATCATGAGCAGTTTATACATGCACACACAGCTCAGCATTTCAGTCTAATACATCTGCTCTGTTCACTTTCACAGCAGAGTGTGGTCTCTCTTGATGCACACAGTCTCCCCCTGGAGGATTTCTCACTCAATAAACTGCCTGAGCAGAACACTTCCTCATCCTTATCACGTGTGTATGGGTTGCCAGATAGAGTGAGAACCCAGGATTGATTTTTAATCAATATCACTATATACACTATATTGCCTAAAGTATTCGTTCACCTGCCTTGACTCGCATATGAACTTAAGTGACATCCCATTCCTAATCCATAGGGTTCAATATGACGTCGGTCCACCCTTTGCAGCTATAACAGCTTCAACTCTTCTGGGAAGGCTGTCCACAAGGTTTAGGAGTGTGTTTATGGGAATTTTTGACCATTCTTCCAGATGCGCATTTGTGAGGTCACACACTGATGTTGGACGAGAAGGCCTGGCTCTCAGTCTCCACTCTAATTCATCCCAAAGGTGTTCTATCGGGTTGAGGTCAGGACTCTGTGCAGGCCAGTCAAATTCATCCACACCAGACTCTGTCATCCATGTCTTTATGGACCTTGCTTTGTGCACTGGTGCACAGTCATGTTGGAAGAGGAAGGGGCCAGCTCCAAACTGTTCCCACAAAGTTGGGAGCATGGAATTGTCCAAAATGTCTTGGTACGCTGAAGCATTCAGAATTCCTTTCACTGGAACTAAGGGGCCAAGCCCAGCTCCTGAAAAACAACCCCACACCATAATCCCCCCTCCACCAAACTTTACACTTGGCACAATGCAGTCAGACAAGTACCGTTCTCCTGGCAACCGCCAAACCCAGACTCGTCCATCAGATTGCCAGATGGAGAAGCACGATTCGCCACTCCAGAGAACGCGTCTCCACTGCTGTAGAGTCCAGTGGCGGCGTGCTTTACACCACTGCATCCGACGCTTTGCATTGCACTTGGTGATGTATGGCTTGGATGCAGCTGCTCGGCCATGGAAACCCATTCCATGAAGCTCTCTGCACACTGTTCTTGAGCTAATCTGAAGGCCACATGAAGTTTGGAGGTCTGTAGCGATTGACTCTGCAGAAAGTTGGCGACCTCTTCACACTATGCGCCTCAGCATCCGCTGACCCCGCTCCGTCAGTTTACGTGGCCTACCACTTCGTGGCTGAGTTGCTGTCGTTCCCAAACACTTCCACGTTCTTATAATACAGCTGACAGTTGACTGTGGAATATTTAGGAGTGAGGAAATTTCACGACTGGATTTTTTGCACAGGTGGCATCCTATCACAGTTCCACGCTGGAATTCACTGAGCTCCTGAGAGCGACCCATTCTTTCACAAATGTTTGTAAAAACAGTCTGCATGCCTAGGTGCTTGATTTTATACACCTGTGGCCATGGAAGTGATTGGAACACCTGATTCTGATTATTTGGATGGGTGAGCGAATACTTTTGGCAATATAGTGTATTTAACTCACTCACTCACATCCTGTAACCACTTATCTAGTCAGGATGGTAGTGGATTTGGAACCCATGCCTATGCTTATGTCTATGGAACAATGGGTGTGAAGCGGGATACACCTTGGATGGGATGCTAGTCAATCACCAGGGCATCTTCCAGACATTAGGTGAACACTATATGGCCAAATGCGTGTATGTGCTTTCTAAACAAAGCATTCCAGATTTAGTCCAACTTTTGCTGTTATAATCACCTCCAAGGATGGGACCTACTAGATTTTGGAGCATCAATGAAGGCATTTGCTCATTTAGCTACAAGAGAATTAGGGAGGTCAGGCACTGATGTTGGGTGAGGAAGCCTGGGGTGCAGATGGTGGTCCAGTACATCTCAGTGTGGGGTTTAGGTCAGGACTCTTTGTAGGTTTCCACTCCATCTCGACAAAACATGTCTTTATGGACATTATGGACCTTGCTTGTTGTACAGGTACTAACATTACAGCTACAAATAAAGTAGTGGCGATGACTGAAAGTATACAAAACGTGCACACAGAAAAAACTTGTCTTTATAAATTTTATTCATACATTATTTTCAAGATGGATGACAAGATGATGGACAAGACATCTTAGAAATGTCTTTTAAATTAGTTTTTCAACATTTTTAAAAAATCACCGTATTCTACTAAAGATAGCGGCGGCGCAATACGTACATTTGGGGGTCCCCCTTTTGATGCCGAAACAGCCCTGACCTGTCGAGGCATGGACTCCACTAGATCCCTGAAGGTGTGCTGTGGTGTCTGTCACCAAGATGTCAGCAGCAGATTCATAAGGTCCTGTAAGCTGCGAGGTGGGGCCTTCATACAGGCCTTAAAGGATACTTACAGGATAGATACTGACCACTGCAGACCAGGAACACCCCCAAAAGAGCTGCAGTTTTGGAGATGCTCTGATCCAGCCATCACAATTTGGCCCTTCTTCAAACTCACTCAAATCCTTTCCCATTTTTCCTGCTTCTAACACATCAACTTTGAGGATAAAATGTTGACTTGGTGCCTAATATATCCCACCCACTAACAGGTGCCATGATGAGGAGATCATCGGCGTTATTATCAGAGGTCATAATGTTATGCCTGATCGGTGTATAGTGTGTAGTACGTCTTTCTTTTCTGGACGCAGCTACAGTCTCCATTACCGGTCCAAGCGTAAACATGATATTTGTGGTAGGGGTGAAAAAAATCCAACTCGGCAACCAAACCGAAAACCCTCGTTCCAATCTGGCAACCTGGCACGGGTGTGGAAAGCAGCTGTCGATGGAGCTTCACTTCGGTACACGTTTGCTGTTGTGCACAGTAAAAGGGGGCGGTGAATAGTTCCACTAAACCCCCTTCGTATTGTTTATTATTTTTTTCTTTCTTTACCTAGCTACTTTACACATCCTTTTCCAAGACCTAGCTCTTTTTTATTTAATTTTTTTCCCCCGTAACATGGCTGCTCTCTCAGCCTGGTTTTGGAGCGAGGATTTCTGGCTTCCTCACAACGTGAGCTGGGCGGACCTGGCGAAACCCGCGCCCGGGGTGGACTACCCAAGAGCCGGACACTTACTCAATGCCTTCCCGCTGGCCTTGGGCATATTCGCTGTTAGGATATTTTTCGAAAGGTATGTCAATTTTCTAAAATAAATAAATAAATAAAAGCTTCCCAATTGCCTGTCAAACCGGCTTAAGTGAAACACACTAAAGGGGGAAGAAGGAGTGGAAAAATAAAGGGGGCGGTATACAACTAAGCTTGGCTAAGCTAACTAGCCATCAATGACTACGTCGATTTTAGTGTACTCGATATAGTATCAGTCCAGCTCATACTAACGTGCTAAAAAGTGCGCAAGTATGCTAGTCGTGGCAACCTGTGTGCATTATTTCGTATACTATTTCTGCACCCTATTTAGTGCGGGAGAATCTAACAGAAGTGGCTCTGATTTATTGGCCTGATACAGATATTATTGGATTCATTTAATTAAGTATGTGGCTTACTATGAAAGGCATGTCAACATATATGTATGTAGATAAATAAAAGTATTAATTAAAAAATAAAGATAACATGCTTTCAGTCATGCTGGTCATTGATGCAGTTTGCATGATGCTAATTGATGGCCCTGAGTTTCCATTACTCGTTAGCTTCACTAGCCAAGAAGCAAAATTTACATACCAGCAAGCCTTATCCGGTTGATTAACTAAGAGGTATGGAGTAAGGTTATTTGTGTAAATTTGACTTCTTTCCCTTCTAACCACTCCTGAGTGCTCCTGAGTCTTCCGCCATAATAATTGCTGGAGAAGCTCCAGGGAATGATGTGTATTAAATCACCAATATGTCTATTGTTTGCTGTCCCGAACAATGAGGATCTATATAGACATATGCAAAATCAGTGTGGTCTGGAGCGGGCAAGTTGGTTATAAGACCTATTTTGTACTTCATTTTACATGGCGGTTTCTGTTTGCATGCATGTTTTGAATATGCATGTTTCTACAGGGTTTGTTTACATGGATCAGTTTTTTTAAATCCGAGTTGTGTGTTCACACCTGAAAATGAAATTCACATTAGAATCCAGATTTTTGATCGAGAGCGAAAAAGCAGACGCTCACACCAGTACTTGCACCAATTATCACAGTCTCACCAGTACTTCAGTGATCACACACTCACACCACTGATCACACACTCACACCACTGATCACACACTCACACCACTGATCACACACTCACAGCACTCATCACACATGCACATCAGTGATCACACACATGCACATCAGTGATCATACACTCACACCACTGATCACACACTCACACCACTGATCACACACTCACACCACTGATCATACACTCACACCACTGATCACACACTCACACCACTGATCACACACTCACACCACTGATCACACACTCACACCACTGATCACACACTCACACCACTGATCACACACTCACACCACTGATCACAATAATCACACACACCCATAATCATTGGTACACTTGCACCAATAATCACACTTTTACACCAGTACTCGCACACTCACAGCAGTAATCACACACTCACACCAGTAATCATAGGCTCACACCAGTAATCACACACTCACATCAGTGATCATACACTTACACCAGTGCTCAAACCATTAATCATACACTCACATCAGTGATCACACACACACCCATAATCATATGCTCACACCAGTAATCATACACTTACACCAATAATCACACATTCACACCAGTACTCACACCAATAATCACACACTTACACCAGTAATCATATACTTACACCAATAATCACACATTCACACCAGTACTCACACCAATAATCACACACTTACACCAGTAATCATATACTTACACCAGTAATCACACATTCACACCAGTACTCACACCAATAATCACACACTTACACCAGTAATCATATACTTACACCAATAATCACACACAAACACACACACCAGATATCATATGCTCACACCAGTACTCCCACCAATAATCACACATCCAAACCAGAACTCGCACCAATAATCACACACCCACTCAAGTACCGCACCAGTAATCATACGCTCACACCAGTAATCATACACTTACACCAGTAATCATATGCTCACCCCAGTAATCATACACTTACACCAGTACTCACACCAATAATCACACACTCACACCAGTACACACACACACACCAGTAATCATATGCTCACACCAGTATACACACACACACACACAGACCAATAATCACACACGTTCTTAATGCCTGAGCTTATTATTCTGCTGAAGGGATGCTTAATGTTTCATATTAAAACCAGCATTGCTGTTAAAATGTCGATGCCTCAGTGTGATGCCTGCGGGTTCCATGGCTGTCTAATGCTAAGAAATACTTCCTCAAGGAACCAGTTAGTGATGCTGATGCTATCTTGCTCTTCCTGTAGAGTGGAGTGTTCTGACAGTTTCGAGTCAGGTTCCACTGGTTGTATAAAATCTCAGAGTGGTGTCGGGTATGTGCAGTATTTTACTGTTCTCTGAAACTATGCGCAGTATGGCCTTTCTTTAACCTAGCCGGGTGAACCAGTCTCTCTGACAAAGTGTTGAGGAACTCTGTGTAAACTCAAGTGCATACTTCAACATATACTTTCATTCTAAGTTCTGAATCACAACTGACACAAATAATCATCACGCACTTAGCCCAAAAATAATCACCTCCTCACTCACAACAACCCCACACTCACCCTACAAATCATTACACTCACCCTATAAATCATCACACTCACCCCACCAGTCATCACACTCACCCCACCAATCATCACAATCACCACAGAAATCACACTCACCACACAAATCATCACAACAACCCCACACTCACCCTACAAATCATTACTCACCCTATAAATCATCACACACACCACAGAAATCACACTCACCCCGCCAATCATCACACTCACCCCACAAATCATCACACTTACCCCACACTCACCCTATAAATCATCACACTCGCCCCACAAATCATTATACTCACCCCACAAATCGTCTCATTTACCCCACAAATCACACTCTAACTCCAAAAATCATTACTCATGTAGACAAAAAAAATCATCACATGTTCACTGCAGTTATTCTCAATGCATTCTAATAATCTTCATGAACTCACCCCCAAAACACTCCAATAATCACACACTCCCTCCAATAATCTCTCTCTCTCTCTCTCTCTCTCTCTCTCTGACACACACACACACACACTCTCCAATAATCATACCCCCAGCCCAATAATCACACTCTTATAGATACACACACTCAAAGTAATCATACAGTCACACACCCTGCCCAGTAACAATAATCTCACACACATACACACACACCAGTAATCACATGGTCACACACACACGTAATCACACCCCCAGCCCAATAATCACACACTCCCACCACTATTCACTCATTCAGCTCAATAATCAAACGCACACACACACACACACACAGACACACACGCACACACAGACCTAGAAGTAAATCTGATACATAAGGAATCTATTTTGAAACTCTGAGCTTATGTGAATAAGGTCTCCACCCTCTTTTTAACCCACGGCCAGTCACTTTAACCTCAACGGTTAACCCTAACTGCTTACTCCAGCATGGTTCCTGTTACCACACCCCCTCCTCCCCTGGGCCCGCTGTCACCTGATGTTTACCGCTGAGGACACCAGGTCTTTTTAGATTCTTGTTGTCTTTTCCGTCACCATTGTTGGAGTTCATGTTGCTCCCCTGCCGTGACTCAGCTCCGGATGTTTCAGGCTGCGTCGTCTTATTCGGCGGTCCAATTAGCTTAGTTGGTCTAAAGAGGATTGATGTGGCTTTAGCTAGGTGACTGGGGAGCGAGTGATGAGGAACGACACTGGAAGCTCTAATACCCAGCTGGGGAGCTGCATTTCCCCTCAGGCCCCTGGCATTCAGCCAGTCCGTTCTCGCTCCCTCATTTATTTATTTATCAGTGGTAACAACTCCTTCACATGCACACTAAGCCCTGAGTAATCGAAAAAGTCTGTCCATGGTCAAGATAGGGCCTGTTTCTGGGTCGCTGACCAGCTGCGTTAATTCCTGTTCTCAAGTAGATCCGGTCAAATATTCATTCGCAATTCGGTCAATAGCTTGTAAGCCTACTGTTCACTTTATTAGGAACACCGATACACCTGCTCGAGCATGCAGTTATCCGGTCAGGCAATTATGTGGTAGCTCACAATGCATGAAAAATAAAATAAAATAAAATAAATAATAAAAGTAGTAAAATAAAATAAAAGCAAAAATCAATAAAATAAAAATAATAAAAAGCAATAAAATAAAAGCTAAAATAAAAGAACTTCAGTTAAAGTTTACATCAATCATCAGACTGGGAAAAAATGTAATCTCAGTCACATTGACCGTGGCATGGTTATTTTATTTTATTTTATTTTATTTTTATTTATTTATTTAAGTATTGCAGTATTACTTTCACACACTACAGTCTTGAGGGTTTGGTGCTAAAAAGGACAGGTGGGTGAGAGAAGTCAGAGGAAGTGAACAGGAAGGCTACAGTCACTCAAATAACCAGCATGTACCGCCATGATGAGCAGAAAAGCATCTCCGAAAGCACAACATAAACTATAACAGGAAAAGATCTCATTTGTTCTTATGGTCTTTCAGCTGCTCTCTCTTTGGGGTCACCTACTAATCGTCCTGTGTTGATATCTCCACTTTAAACAAATAAGAAAAATGAAAGATGATGACAGAGCTAAAGAACGAGGTCAGGCCTAGACACCACGTTGGCACAGATACTGAAGCCCTGAACCACAAGCTGTGAAAAATATACTGACGTGCTATGACGATTTAATAGCTTTCTATTTTAGGATGTTATGTGATTATTTTCTCTTCCTATTAACATTATTTAACAAACAACTATAATTAAGACTAATTTACACAGTAATTATCTTCTGTATGCTGTTTTACTTAGAAAATACATATTTAGGATTCTTCTTAAATCTCACCAAAGAAAATCTTGGAAAATCTACTAAATATTAAATTTAAGGACCTCATGTTACCAAATGTTTTGGGACTCCCCTCCATATCATTTGTACAGGAAAGCTCGGATGTAAAATCGACAAGTACAGTGAAGGCCAATAATCTCAGCGTAACCATAGCAACAGATGTCCGCTGGCGCTCTGTAGGGGGTGAGGCATTAGACAGTCAGCTAGCCATACCAGTACCCATTTTTATACACTGACCAGGCGTAATATTATGACCACCTGCCTAATATCGTGTTGGTCCCCGTTTTGCTGCCAAAACAGCCCTGACCCGTCATGCACTGTGTATTCTGACACCTTTCTATCAGGACCAGCATTAACTTCTTCAGCAATTTGAGCAACTGTAGCTCGTCTGTTGGATCGGATCACACAGGACAGCCTTCGCTCCCCACGTGCATCAAGAAGCCTTGGCCGCCCATGACCCTGTCGCCGGTTCACCACTGTTCCTTCCTTGGACCACTTTTGATAGATACAGACCACTGCAGACCGGGAACACCCCACAAGAGCTGCAGTTTTGGAGATGCTCTGATCCAGTGGTCTAGCCATCACAATTTAATAATCAGTGTTGTTCACTTCACCTGTCAGTGGTCATAATGTTATGCCTGATCAGTGTTTTTGAGTCAGTATAATAGTAATAAGAATCATTGTTAAATGCTGTTAAGTATCCAGAACACATGCTGAGCAGCTTGATAATGAGCTTTATAAGCTTAAATATAAAACTTATATTTAATATTATTATATAATCAAAAATGAAAACATGGCAACAGTCGTTAGCTGTAAAAATTGTTTTTTTCTGTATAGCGCTTACAAATAGCAGCTTCACAGAAATCCAAATGTAGATTTAGATACTTAATTAGCAAGCCAGATGTGACAGTCACAGGAAAAACCTCTCTTGAGGATGAATCCAGGCTGGAACCTCTTCTGGGTGACACAAGATACTGAGATTATAAATCATTACAGTGTAGAGGTGTACATGTGTGTTGAGAGGATGTTTAGTATGAGCATACTGCAAATAAGGTTCCTGGGATGAACACAGCACAGGGCAGTAGAGGAAGGTCTTTATGATTAAAGCAGGCACAAATGTACAGTATCCATGCCAGATTATTCAGTAGAGCAAACAGAGATTTAATGAAATGATTGATGATTTAGACTATATGCCCAAAAGTTTTGGGACACCTCTCCAAATCATTGAATCCGGGGTTGGGCTTGGCCCCTTACTGTAGTTCCAGTGAAAAGAACTCTTAATGCTTCAGCATACCAAGACATTTTGGACAATTTCATGCTCTCAAAAAGCAAGGTTCATGAAGACATGGATGAGAGAGTTTGGTGTGGAGGAACTTCACCTCAACCCGATAGAACACCTTCGGGATAAATTAGAGCAGAGACTGTGAGCCAGACCTTCTCGTCCAACATCAGTGCCTGACCTCACAAATGTGCTTCTAGAGGAATGGTCAAAAATTCCCATAAACACACTCCTAAACCGTGTGGAAATCCTTCCTAGAAGAGATGAAGCTGTTATAGCTGCAAAGGGCGAGCCAACTCCATATTACATTCATGTGCATGTAAAGGTAGACGTCCCAAAACTTTTGGCAGTATAGTGTATAATATAAACAGCAGACATGGCAATAAACATATAAAATCACGTAACATCTTTTTACATAACAGATCTTAAGTTTGAGTTTGTATCCCAGTGATATTTTTAGTTGCTATTGTATCATGATCCTGAATGTTTCCTCCAGCCTATATACAATAAAGAAATATGTGCTTTAACGGTGTGATTCATCCATGAAGTCGGCTGATGTTTCTAAGCTGACGCAAGTACACACGCTCTTTGAGACACTCACATTGTGGTTCAAATTAAGAAACTCTTTTTCTTCTTCTTCTTCTTCTTCTTCTTCTTCTTCTATTGAGACGCCCACACCAGCACGCTGTTTGTCTTTATTTCCCAAGAATGAGGCACACACTCACGAGATTGCTGCGAGGGAAGCTGCGATAGTTCTCTGAGATAATACCCACAGTGTACAGTGTCATCAGATTCTTGATAAAAATGCATTTTGCTGAGATCTAAGAAGATCTTTTAATTCTGCACGTTGGAGAGACTCTGATGCATGAGGAGATAAGTGGGTTAGGCATGGAATGTTGTTTCTAATGCAGTAATCAAGCATACTCTGAAAACATGACCTCCGACATGGGAAATGGACCAACTCTGAATTCAAAGTCGGGGAAATTAGGCAGCATCCCAATAATACAGCAGTAAACATGTTTCCCTGTGCATTATTATATACAATATATTGCCAAAAGTTTTGGGACACCCATCCATATCATTAAATTCAGGGGTTGGACTCGGCCCCTTAGTTCCAGTGAAAGGAACTCTTAATGCTTCAGCATACCAAGACATTTTGGACAATTTTCATGCTCTCAACTTGATGGGAACAGTTTGGGGATGACCCCTTCCTGTTCCAACATGACTGCACACCAGTACACAAAGCAAGGTCCATGAAGACATGGATGAGAGAGTTTGGTGTGGAAGAACTTGACTGGCCTGCACCTCAACCCGATAGAACTCTTTTGGGATGAATTAGAGTGGAGACTGTGAGCCATTCCACAACTGGGACGTCTGCCTTTACATGCACATGAACGTAATATTGAGTTGGCCCGCCCTTTGCAGCTATAACAGCTTCAACTCTTCTGGGAAGGCTTTCCACAAGGTTTAGGAGTGTGTTTATGGAAATTTTTGACCATTCCTCTAGAAGCGCATTTGTGAGGTCAGGCACTGATGTTGGACGAGAAGGTCTGGCTCAGAGTCTCCGCTCTAAGTCAAATTCCTCCACACTAAACTCTCTCATCCATGTCGTTATGGATCGTGTTTTGTCTGCAACTGATGTGTAGTCATGATGGAACAGGAAGGGGTCATCCCCAAATTGTTCCCACAAAGTTGCGATCATGAAATTGTCCAAAATGTCTTGGTATGCTGAAGCATTAAGAGTTCCTTTCACTGGAACTAAGGGGCCAAAACTTTTGGGCAGCCATGATGCAGGAGCAGGGTGGGTTGGGGGCCTTGCTCAAGGGCCCAACAGAGGCAGCTTGGTGGTGCTGGGGCTTGAACGCCGATCTTCTGGTCAACAACCCAGAGCAATCACTTTAATCTATCATTTCTTTTCTCGCCAATGAATCGATTATTTACATGTGCTTATCTGACTGATTGTTTCAGCCATTAACTTAATTTAATAGCAATTCATTTCATTAATGATTAGTTAATGAAGCAGCGATTGATTAAGCCATTAGTCCACTAGTGAAACTTTTAAGTATACTTTTTTTATTACTACGTTATTGCATGCTGTTTCTAAGAAAAGTGCAAAGTAGAGGAAATGCAAGCAATTAAGTAGCCAGATTATTTATTTATATATTTCTATATTTATTTGTTGCCTTGCTTTGTTAAAGCTATAGCTAGCTAGCTGTTCACTGACCTGGTGTAGTTCCACCCGTATCGCATGACTGTCACATCGCATGTCTCTTAACTGAAAGCCTGTTGCGTGTTGAGGATATTCTATACCGAAACATTATGTTAAAACATTATATAGTGGAAGCAAAATATAAAGCACCTAACTGAGCATTTGCGCTACTTGTCTGCTTTATTGGATGTTTTTATAGCCTCTGAGAAAGAGGTTTGGGAAAGTTAAATTCCTGTGAGACACCACACACACACACACACACACACACACACACAAGAGTATAGACAGCCTTACACATGACCATATTTGTGCTAGTCCACTACACCCACTCATACAGGCATTTATCTCACACACACACACACACACACACACATGCTCAGTGACTCACACACACCTCTATGTTTGCCTCAGTTTGCCGTAAGGAATGTGTTAAATACTCGTAAATGCTACTGAGATACAGAGGCTCCTTCAGCATAATAGATGACTCAGGTTATCGTAATAGACGAGGACTTTCTCTAGCTCATTGTATTCATCAGATATGTGGAATTCTGGGTAAAAAAAAAAAAAAAAAAACAGGATAAAGGTCTCAGGTTGAGAGGGTTTCACACTAAAGCCTCAGTCCTTTGCTTAAGCTCTTGCTTGAAAGTTCACAGCAAAGTTCATTCAAGCTAATAAGCACTGTGTGTGTGTAGCGGCGCAGCGGTGAAGCCCAAAAACTTAATACAGTCACAAGTACACAAGTACCAGGATATAAGCCTGAAATTTCCTGTGTCTTACAGACCAGATTCATTCATTGCTCATATCCTGTGGGGTGGTGAAGCGCTTTTTTTCAATGTGTAAATGACACTCTTTCCTGTCATCAGATTGCTTTAGAGCGGATATTTGTAAGCTGAATGTGACACAAATCTCTGGGACTGAGTAAAAGGGTCATCTGATCAGCTATGACCGGAAGAAAGTTGCGCTCATCTCATCTGACGGAGAGCGATGGCTCAATTTTAAAATCAAAGCTTGAGATGCAATTTTAAGTGGCTTTAGTGTGCGAATATCAGCATTATCAGCTGAAGAACGGACTGCCATTCATACACATGCATGTGTTACAGATAACAGATTTATAATAATGCTGTTATATATAATATAATATATATATATAATAATGCAACATTTGGTATGCTTACACACACATGCACACTGGACTTTGGTGAATAGGAAAATAGCATGTTTAAACTTTTTTTCTTTTTTTATTTATTCTATTTTCTTTCTTTCTTTTTCTTTGTAGATTTTTTTGGGATTTTTTTATTATTATTTTTTGGGGGGGGATTATTTTTATTTATTTGTGGAATTTTTTTGGCTGGGTTTTTTTTTTTTGGCTGAATTTTTTCCAACTAATTGTAATTCACTAGATACTTGTGTAATGTTGGCTAGATTTAAGTATGTCGGATTCGATCCTTTAGATTAATGAACTCGAAACAAGTCGAGAGCATGCGAGACGAAAGGAAGGGGGGGCGGAGCTTCCCAGTGATGTCATTTGGATCACCTGAATTCGGCTCCCTTTTTGACCGAGTGTACACGCCCACACGCTTTCTTCTTCCCATACCTGAATAAGGCTCCTCACCTCTGCGTCTCATAACGTCCCCCTAAACATAGTACACAGGTTATTTTAATTCCTGAACAAGTGCAGACCTGAGTATGAGTTGCATTCACATTCACAGGAACCCGCGGTACGGTTCCAAGTGCAGACGAAGTCGGACCACTTCCTGCAGGTAGTCTCGGGTGCTGTACTACAGTGCCATTCTGACTAAAGTGAATGGGTCATGGCCGATATATATTAAAACTTATTTTCCCATTGATTTGAATTGAAAAGCTTGGAACTCCTATTCATTTGTAGAACAAGCATCAGTTTCTTTTTCCCCATTCCGAAGCTGTAGGGGGTGCGCAAACTTTCACTTTCACCTGTGCACGTCGTATCACCTCGGAAAGCTGAATTGATCGCATCACGCAATTCAGTGACCCTCGTCAAATGTGAGCGTTTAAAGATTCCGGACATCCCACCAGAGCACTCACCATGCAACACTGACCTGAAGGACAGAGTCTCTATTTTCATTCAGATCTCTCCTTTTTCTAACAGCTGAGTAACAGCCTCTATCCGATCTTCACTGAAAACCCGGTAACGGGAGACGCAGCCACAGGCTTGTGATTTTAGTTTTAGCTATGCAGGAAGTTCAGCAGTCGAGTCCGAACACGTTTAACATGTTTCTAAAGCATCCTTAGATAAGATGCATGCTGCAGTCTCTGGAGTGTTACGCTTGTTTTCTAGAAGCCTGAGACAACATGTTTGTAGTGAGAGTTTAGTTGTGTTGACGCTAGTGTATTGTGAGTTGTTTGATTTGCTATATTGGCCTTGTGTGGGGAGGTACACACACAAACACACACATTATCTACACCTACACTGTATCTGTGTCAATGGCCATTTACGTGTCTATCTCAGGTTATTATATGCTTGTACCTTTACTGCCTGCTTTATCACACACACACACACACCTTGTTACATTTTAGAGACATATCTTTATTTTTTCTACACAGAATGTGTTAATTGTTAACCTTGTGCTCACAGAACTATTTTTTTTGACCAGGATAAACACAGGCACAGAGGTATACACCCGACCAGGCATAACATTATGACCACCTGCCTAATATTGTGTTAGTCCTGCTTTTGCTGCCTAAACCAGTCATGCACTGTGTATTCTGACACCTTTCTGTCAGAACCAGCATTACCAACCCAATTTTTGAGCATTTTGATACTGACCACTGCAGACCGGGATCACCCCACAAGAGCTGCCAGTTTTGGAGATGCTCTGATCCAGTCGTCTAGCCATCACAATCTGGCCCTCGCTCAAATCCTTACGCTTGCCCATTTTTCCTGCTTCTAACACATCAACTTTGAGGACAAAATGTTCACTTGCTGCCTAATATATGCCACCCACTAACAGGTGCCATGATGAGGAGATAATCAGGGTTGTTCACTTCCTGTCAGTGGTCATAATGTTATGCCTGATCAGTGTATTATGGCAGTGCCACTTTTGCCACTTTTTACATTTATTTATTATGACTTGAATTGTTGTCGAGTTGCAAGATATACTCCCCTTTTTTCTTTCACTTCCGTAAATTCTATAAATCATGTTGTTTCTCTGCATATCGGGACAGCCTCACTGACTAGACGGAAAAGTGAGTGACAAATACAGTGACAAACTATATCTCTATAGAGAAACACATGATTAAATACAGTATTTCCTAATACTACTTCCCTCAGAGAAGACAATTCGGCCATAGTCATTTATCGCTTTTCTGTGAAAGTGCCCAAGGTACTACATCCCGTTTGAGTTCCTGATGAGAGATATCAATCACGATGTTTAACCTCGAGGTGATGTCATGTATTAGCATGTGAAGAATGACCTTTTTCTTTTTTCCGCGTCTGTGTTTACGCATAGCTGAGTGCTCCTGATCCTAAAAAGGTTTGCGTTTCCTCCTTTCAAGCAAATTCATTTGACTAGTAAAACCTGACGTTGCTCTGCAGCAGCAGGTGGAGAAGTCCAGGATGAGTCGAGTGCGCTGTAGTTACAACTCTGAGGCGTGTCGCGTTACAGTCGAGCGCATTTTGTTTCGTGAGTAGATCTTTTGTGCATTCTCTGGGTTGTTGAATGAAAGAAAAAAGCGCCAGGCCCGCTGGACCAACTCGCCTGCTGGGGAAATGTGAATAATAATAATGATAAATAAAATACAGTGGAGACATGAGTAATCTTTTTGTCCCCAAACTATGGTTTGATTTGTTTACAGCCAAATGTTTTACATTTTGAAATGATAGTTACACTTTTTCCTTTTGTTCCTTTAAAAACATTGCATTGGTATGAGTATCGGCTTTAATAGATATAGGTGTGCAAAATGTCGAATGTTATACTATACTAACTGTAGACTGTGTATTAATTCAATTCAGTTTATTTGTATAGTGCATTTAACAATGGACATTGTCTCAAAGCAGCTTTACAGAAATACAGAAAAACAATTATAAAGTTTAAAGTTAAGCTACTCATCTTCATTTTATCCCTATGTACACTACATTGCCAAAAGTACTGGGACACCCGTCCAAATCAGTATATTCAGCGGTTGGTCTCGGTTCCAGTGAAAGGAACTCTTAATGCTTCAGCATACCAAGACATTTTCATGCTCCCAACTTTGTGGGAACAGTTTGGGGATGACCCAAACATGACTACGCACCAGTGCACAAAGCACGGTCCATTATGTGACCTGGATAAGCGAGTCCTGACGTCAAACCTATAGAACACCTTTGGGATGAATTAGAGCGGAGACTGCGAGCCAGGCCGAAACCGGGACGTCTGCCTTTTACATGTACCAACTGTACCCCCAAAGTTGGGAGCATGAATGTCTTGGTATTAAGCTGAAGCATTATTTCACTGGAACTAAGGGGCCTAACCCAACCCCTGGAACAACAACACCTGAGTTCAATGATTTGGAGGGGTGTTGCAAAACTTTTGGGCTAATTTAAAAGACGATTGTACGATGTCTTCTCCACCGGTCTGTCGTCAGCTATTTTGTATATGCTTTCTCATCCATCATCAGCGCCCGGTAACCACGCCCCTCTTCTGCTATGTAAGCAAAGCTGTGAAGGTTGAATGCATGAGGTGTTCGACATTCCACACATTGTTTTTTTTTTCTTCTCTCCAGTTTAACAAGTGCAACCTTCAGGTACTTGTGAATTTTCAGTTTGAACACAATATTCACACTGTTTATACTACAAAGTTGCATTGATACAGTGCTCCTTATGTTACTGTTGATTTGTTATATATATACACACACACTCTGCCAATATTATTTATGTATACACACAAACACAACAGTGGAGCTTGGTGGTGCTGGGGCTTGAACCCTGATCCTCCGATCAACAACCCAGAGCCTTAACCACTTGAGCTTCCACGTCCCCTCGTGAGCTACCACCAACCCTCGTGAGCTACCACCAACCCTCGTGAGCTACCACCACCCCTCATGAGCTACCACTCTTCCAAGAGAATTAGCATGACCTCAGGGTCAAAGGTTTAATCACAGGACTCCCACCTTCCTCGGCTGTGCATGCAGGCATGAGGTGATGAACTCTGTGTGTTATGCAAAAATGCATGGGGAATTCCCTCCAGCAGTTTACATTCGTCTTGGGAGATTTTTCTCTCCAGGTTTTTTACATGTGATGCGAAGCTGTTTGTTAGTAGAATTCATGACTTGAACGTCATGACAAATACTAGAAGGAGGATGGTCTCGGTTGCCACATTTAAAAGTAGACCAGGCAATGTTTCAGTTTCAGCGAGCATGTTCCTGGTCCTGATTAATAGGGGAACCTGATGTGGGCTTGTGTTATTGTAGCCCGTCTGCTTAAAGGTTCAAGCTTTGTATTCTGAGATGCTTTTCAGCTCAGCACAGATGTACAGTGTGGCCTTGCTTGCTCTTGGTGGTCTTGGCAGCCACGTTAACAGAATTTCCGCAATTGTCCTCTCCAGTTTTACTGTCTGTTTCCACAGTAACCTCAGCTTCCTGTTCTTGATTGACGAATAGAGTCTGATGTTGTTCTAGCACAGATTCAGAGGGGTGTCCTGAGGTGCTTTTCTGCTTGCCACGGTTGTACAGAGTAGTTATTACTGTAAGTTCCTGTCTCCTCAAACCTCTCATTGTTATTTAGTATTCTACTCTTTAGACTGCTGTGGATGAAAATCCTAAGTCAGCGGCACCAACAACCCTGCCAAAGTCGCCAAGATCACGTCCTACTCCATTGTGATGTTTAATGTGATCATTAACTGCAGCTCTTGACCCTCTATCTGGATGATATTATGCGTCGTATTGTTGTGTGCTACCACATTATTAACTAGTTGGATAATTATATTGTAACGAATGAGCAGGTGCACCAGTGTTCCTGGATGATGTGTCTTTGCCTAATCAAAATTCACTGAATTATTAGCTATGGTTTATTTGCCTGAATTTACATGAATAACGTGTTTTCTCCAATAGGTCATGGTCTATGGATATTAGTCTCTGTGATCTCCCATATCTCAGCTATGTATTATTAATAGGTTACCAAAATGTCCAGGTTAAAATAGCAGGGAGATTTTCAAGCGTGATGTACCGGCACATGCCGAAAAGATAAACACCCTACGCCCAAGCAACCAGACATCCTGTAGTCTCCGTGGAGCGGAGGTGTGTTACTCATTTAACTCGGAGTGTAACTAAAGGCCAGTCTTGACATTCTTCTCCTGTTTTGTTTATGTGCAAACACAGTCATCCTTTCAGTATAATCTCCTCAGCTTAGCTAGCCGTTCCATCTGTGCCTCTGTCAGGCGAGGGAGGCGGAGCCTCGTTTCACAATGGGCCACAATAGTGGATATTTAAAATGCAGAAATTTCACAGATCGAGTTAACGGAGTTAGCAGAATGTTCAGTCCTGACCTCTGTAGAATATTGCTGAGATCAACAAATGCTAGAGCGCTGGACAGGAAATCAGATTTTAGTTATTAACCAGGCAGGCGTGCAGCGTCAGGACTTTACCTCATTCTGAGAGGGTGTTATTGTTGTGGTTAGGAAATGGTAAGATAGTTTCTAATGAATGGTTTTGGAAATCATGGAGGTTTAGCTCCTGTTCTTCCTACAAGAGGCGTATTTGGCGTATATAACATTTAACAAGTACTATTTATGATACTGCACTCTCTCTCAGTTGAATTTTCTTTAACATTCACTAAACCTTTAAGAGCTACGTGTGAAGAGCTCCGGTCAGTGCACGCTGACGTGCCAGTAAAACACAAAGTCCTTTCATGCAACTGATACCAAGCTGGTAGTTTGTGAGAAATAATATGATGCAGCGTTTTTATTACGTGTTTGTGTGAAAGGAACTCATGTTCACAGGCATGTCTATTAGCTGTTGCTCATTTAGTTAAGTTCACACTTGCTACTTGCTGAAAGGAAATGCGGACACTTTTAGACACATTCGGTCTCCATTTTTGCCACCTTTTCAGATTCAACTGAAGAAACTTTAATCACGCAGACTTAACTGCGAAATGTAACACCAACTAATGTACTGTATGTGCGCTAACCTGAGTGGATCTACTCTATATTGCCAAAAGTTTTGGGACCCTCCAGATCTTTAAATTCAGGGGTTGGGCTTTAGTTCCAGTGAAAGGAACTCTTAATGCTTCAGCATACCAAGACATTTTGGACAATTTTCATGCTCCCAACTTTGTGGGAACAGTTTGGGGATGACCGCTTCCTGTTCCAACATGACTGCACACCAATGAAAAAAACAAGGTCCATAAAGACATGGATGAGGGAGTTTGGTGTGGAAGAACTTCAGAGTCCTGACCTCAACCCGATAGAACACCTTTGGGATGAAATAGAGTGGAGACTGTGAGCCAAGCCTTCTCGTCCAACATCAGTGCCTGACCTCACAAATGCACTTCTAGAGGAATGGTCAAAATTTTAACCATAAACACTAAAACTTGTGGAAAGCCTTCACAGGAGATTTGAAGCAGTTATAGCTGCAAAGGGTGGGCCAACTCCATATTACGTTCATGTGCATGTAAAGGCAGACGTCCCAAAACTTTTGGCAATATAGTCTATCTATCTGTGTTTTATGTACTGTATCCTGTGAGTTTCATTTAAATCTATCTATGTGTAAAATGGTTAAAATGTTCCAATAGTTTTGATTAGTGCTACAGTGTATATTGTATTTACTTCTATAAACTTTATATTAACCAAAACCATGTTATATGCGTAATATAGAAATTCTTGCCACAGAATTTCCCCTCGGTTTGTCATAGTATTGGATATAAAAAAGTCCTGCTTTATCACGTCACTCATGGTTTCATGTATTTGAGTCTGCACTTGAATGAACCTAGCAATGAAAGCTAGCATTTTAAAAGAAAGCTTTCTGTATTCTCAGGTTCATCGCAGGTCCTTTAGCACACGTCCTCCACATCCAGGCCGAGGTGAGCCGGAGAGCTCAGCCAAATGCGGTCCTAGAGAAAGTGTTTACATCCATCTCAAAGGTACCTGTAATCCACCTTCCTTTTTGTTTTATCCTTTCAATTTTCCCACTGTTTTTTTTTTAACACGTGGGATCTTTATAATCCATCTTTTTCCATGCTTTATTCATGGTTTTTGAAACTCGCATCCCTTTTCTCTCGGATTTAGATCCTAATCCGTTTTTTCCTAATGGTTTGAATAATACTCACCTGCCTTTTCTTGTCCTTCTTCTTTCCTACCTTCAGTTTTATAAAGCTTATACATGCCTATTCTTTTATTGCGTAAAACACAATTTTATTATGTACTTTCACTGTACCTTGATCCATAGACAGTAAAAACAACACCCCGTGTAAGAAGGTTTATCATTACTGTGGCAATAACTTGTCAGGTTCAAAGATGCACTAGACCCTTTTCCAATATCCTGTGACTGCCAGTCATAGATTAACAGCTTGGGCAGCACCTTGCTCTCAGGTACAGTGGATCTGCAAAGTCTACACACCCCTGTTAAAATCTCAGGGTTTTGTGATGTGTGAAACGAAACCAAAATAAATCATGCCCCACCTTTTAATGTGATATAGCAAACAACAAACCTGAAGTCTGCCTACCTTTTAGGAATAGAAAGAAAAGCCATACAATAAGCTGGTTGTATAAGTGTGCACACTGTTCTAATGGGTCAACTAATCACATTCAGACTTGGGTTCAAAGGTAATCATTATACATGTGTCCACAATTCTAAAAAACCCCAAATAAAGAGCAGCTGTTTCTGTTGCATTTGCGTGACATGTGCTTGGTTTCATCAGACTGCTAAAGCCATGTTTTGCACACAGTTTATAAAGCATGTACAGGGTCCCACCGTCCAAAGATATTAATCAATAGAGTGGTATAAAGACATTTCCAAACTATTTTATAAACTGTAGAACATCGGGAAAGCCCATTATCAAGTACAGAAAATGGCGAGGAGCGTCTCTCTAAAATTTATACCAGAAAAAGTCTAATCAGGGAGGCTGCCAAGAGAACTACAGCACCTTAAGTCTGTGCTAAGGGGTAGGGTGGTTAGATGGCCTGTTTTTTCATGGAAAAAACATCCAAGTCTGCCTAGAACACTCCAAAGCGTCATGCTATGAGGCTGCTTGTGGTTCTAGTTAAGACGGGGTGAATGACGGATGGATTCGTAAACCAATCTATTTTGGTGCAAAACCTGCAGCAACTAATTAATTGATTAGTAAATAAATTCAGTGTTTATTTAATGAAACCAATTATTAAATAAATAATTTATGTCGATGGGATTAGGTCACGTAATTGGTTTTTAGTTTTCACACATTTATAAATACACTATATTGCCAAAAGTTTTGGGACATCTGCCTTTACATACACATGAAGGTTATATGGAGTTGGCCCGCCCTTTGCAGCTATAACAGTTTCAACTCTTCTGGAAAGGCTTTCCACAAGGTTTAGGAGTGTGTTTATGGAACTTTTTGACCATTCCTCTAGAAGTGTATTTGTGAGTCAGGCACTGATGTTGGATGAGAAGGCCTGGCTCGCAGTCTCTGCTCTAATTCATCCCAAAGGTGTTCTATCAGGTTGAGGTCAGGACTCTGTGCAGGCCAGTCAAGTTCCTCCACACCAAACTCGCTCATCCATGTCTTTATGGACCTTGCTTTGTGCACTGGTGTGCAGTCAAGTTGAAATTGTCCAAAATGTCTTGGTATGCTGAAGCATTAACAGTTTCATTGGAACTAAGGGCCCAAGCCCAACCCCTGAAAAACAACCCCTGGATTCAATGATTTGGAGAGGTGTCCCAAAACTTTTGGCAATATGGTGTATTTCTGATTTATTTACTTGCTCGCTTGCATCCAAATCCAAAATGTCTTAGATGTCATGATGGTAAGTATACAGCCTTAACTTGCAGATCTAGCTTCATGACATATGACTTATCCATGAACCTCAGTCGATAAATTAAGTAAGTTGAGCAATACAACTGTCTAATTCATTTAAACCCCTTTAATAGGCACAGAATGTATCCCATCCACCTTAAGGTTCGGCATGTTGTGCATTTTGAGATGCTCTTCTGCTCACAATGATCGGTACAGAGTGGTTATTTAACCACACCAAGTTATTTTAGACTTTTTATCACCTTGAGCCAGTCTGGCCATCATCCTTTCTCATCATGAAGGTATTCCCACCTGCCAAGGGTATTTGGATGGTGAGGGTACACAGTAAAAATAAATAATTTATTATTAATAATTATTATTAATTATTAATTAATAAGTTATTTAGTAGTTTACTCTTCTGGTGTGTCCATATAGAAGTGTCCACTTATTTATATATATTTTTTATATTTCAGTGTCCAGATGCACGTCAGTTAGACGGTTTGTCTAAGCAGCTAGACTGGGAGGTGAGGAAGATCCAGCGATGGTTTCGTCATCGGCGGAATCAGGACAAACCCAGCACGAGGACCAAGTTCTGTGAGAGCATGTAGGTCCTGCTGTGTGCTGTCTAGTTTCCTCTGCATGCACATGACCTTGGGCCCTTTTTATTACTGCTAGAGTAGATTAGAGTTATAGCATTATTGGCAGAGTGCTCATGACCTGGAGCCTTTCCAGCAGGGAATATTTCAGTGGTTTATGAATTTGTGTGTTTGTTCAGGGTTGAACGTGTGTGTGTGTGTGTGTGTGTGTGTGTGTCTCAGCTTTTGTCACTATGAACACACAAGCATTTTGTTTGACCCTCATTTCTTTTCAGGTGGAGGTTTACATTTTATCTGGGTATATTTACCTATGGGTTCTGCTTTCTATGGCAGGTAAGCAAAAAAAAACCTAAATTAATAAAAGACCGGGAAAGGTTGAAATATGATCTGGAATACATAATCGAAAAGTATTATGGGCAAAGCATTCATCTTAGCTTTCACAGTAGTGCATAATTTGTTCATGGCTTTTTTATCATGTTTATAAAAGATTTATTTTAGGAGTACAGACATCATGTTCTACCTCATTTACAATGAAGGTTTCGATTCAGTGCAGCTGCAGAACCTAGACTATACAGTCATTAGCCTTTCCCATGTATATGAATACATTTTAACACTATTGTGTGTGCGTGCTGTTTCAGTCTCCCTGGATGTGGGACACGCGACAGTGCTGGTACAATTACCCCTTTCAGGTGAGAGATAATCGTCCTGTGTGTGGCTCAACAATTTCATGTTTATTACACCGCTGATAATGGATTTCACAATACATTGCATACACATTCCGTACAGCCATAGCATTTTG
Organism: Hemibagrus wyckioides; assembly: GCF_019097595.1. NCBI lineage: Eukaryota > Metazoa > Chordata > Actinopteri > Siluriformes > Bagridae > Hemibagrus > Hemibagrus wyckioides. The sequence goes on along the minus strand of NC_080730.1, from coordinate 8,119,096 downwards.
CGTTGGAGTTCGTAATAAAGTACTCCAGCCGTCTTCATTGAAGCATTCTACGTGTCCTCAAGGTAGAGATTCGTGTAATGTGAGAGCCGTATAATTTTCCGTCCCATAACTAGTGCCAGGCAGGAAGATGGGTTAAAGATGTATTTACCAGTGTTGAGAAGCTAGAGGCTAATGCTGCTTTCACACTAGGCATTTTTTCCTGAACTGCTGGTTGGTTTACAGTTAAGAGTGCAGGGTTAGAGGCCTGGCTCAAGGGCTCAGCAGGTGGGGTTTAAACTCTCGACCTTCTGATCGCTCCAACGTTTTAAGCACTGAGCTTTCACCAACCTTATGGTACGCTGTTACAGAAAAATAATCCATGACAGGATGGTGTGCCTTGGTCCAGTGAAAAGCAGAGCTATTGTTACAACACCAAAGTGAATTAATTTTCCCATAACGGCACAAGTGTTTTACCGCTTTGTGGATAATGTGGACATGCTGGCCACTAAGAAATAACGTATAATGTGCAATCAGCTTAATTGCATTTCATATGATACTGTAGACATACACTGATCAGGCATAACATTATGACAACCTGCCTAATATTGTGTTTGTCCCCCTTTTGCTGCCTGTACAGTCCTGATCCAGAATGCACTGTGTATTAAGAAACCTTTCTATCAGAACCAGCATTAGCTTCTTCAGCAATTTGAGCAACAGTAGCTCGTCTGTTGGATCGGATCACACGGGCCAGCCTTCTCTCCCCATGTGCATCAATGAGCCTTGACCGCCCATGACCCTGTCGCCGGTTCACCACTGTTCCTTCCTTGGACCACTTTTGATAGATACTGACCACTGCAGACCGGGAACACCCCACAAGAGCTGCAGTTTTGGAGATGCTCTGATCCAGTCGTCTAGCCATCACAATTTGGCCCTTGTCAAACTCGCTCAAATCCTTACGCTTGTCCATTTTTCCTGCTTCTAACACATCAACGCTGAGGACAAAATGTTCACTTGCTGCCTAATATATCCCACCCACTAACAGGTGCCATGATGAGGAGTGTTATTCACTTGACCTCTCAGTGCTCGTAATGTTATGGCCGATCGGTGTAAGTCAAAGTCTAGTTCCAAAGCAACAAATCAGAAATCCAGCAATGGAGCTGTAATGATTATTATTCTCTTTTAGTTATAGGCGCTTATCTCCGAATCAGACACTTATCCTAGTCCAAGTCTTTATCGATAGTTTGATAAGTATGGATTATAAAATTGCAGTGATGTAACTGCCCACAGCCCAAACTGAGTAAAATTGCACTGCATGTTTTTCAGGATCATGACAGGAATATGGAATATCAGCACATGCTGAGTTTTATATTTAGTATTGTGTGTGTGTGTGTGTGTCTTTTTTTCTTTTCCAAGGCCCTCAGTCCTGGCCTGTACCACTACTATGTGACAGAGCTGGCCTTCTATTGGTCTCTCATGTTCTCCCAGTTTACAGACATTAAAAGAAAGGTGAGTGTGTGTCATTATTACTGTATTAAAAGATGTGACACTTACCAGCTACTTTAATAGGAATGGCTTTACTCGAGTATATTCACACAATAACTTTATTTTGCTTTCAGCAGTGGTGGTTTGCTTTATTTAGTGTGTGTGTGTGTGTGTTTATGCGTGTATGTGCTTGTTTAGTCCATAATCTACCCTGAGCGCTGTCTACTTGGCACAGTGACCTACTTTACACACCTGCTCTCCTCTCAGTCACACACACACACACACACACACACACGGACATATGTTGCAAATATTTCCGACATGCAGAGACTCAGAGGCCCTGTTCACACCTGCACACACGCTACTGACACATTGATGAAAAACTGTAATCTAAATCTACTCAAGGCAGTGGAGCTGCACAATGAATGATAATTGTGAGTACATTTTGTTGCTTCCTCAGTGACATAAATGTAATTAGCCTCAAAATGAGCCATGTTAGAGTAGTTTGAATTGTCTCTGGTGCATTAAATCCCAATTTCGTTTATTTATTGTTACACGGAAACAGATTAGTCCGCACCACAACAGGATGTGTTGTTGAAGGAAAATAATCAACGATGCAGAACAATGAGAAGCGGAGTTACCGTCACAACCCTGAAGCTGATCCTTTTCTCATAACAACATGTCCTGGACCATTTTATTCCTCTTATACCACAGCAATTCGCACCAAGATGACATTATTTTTTTATTTATTGATAAACAGCATCTCATACATTTTATTTATTTATAGTGCCTGCAAAACATGTTAGTGCCTGCTACATTAAAGCAGATCTAAACTGTTTAGTTACTAAGTAAGTTATACTAGTAAGTTATAAGTAAGTTATAAGACAACACACACACACAGCTGTACCTCTGACAAATTACAAATCACTGGAGCACGGCATCGAGTCTCCTTCATAACAGGCTAAACAGACATGTGCTTCTAGAAAGCTTCAGTACATTAAAAGTGTCGCTTAGCGGTGAAACACACCTGAGCACTGTGTTTTGCTCACTTTCAGTACAGCTTTGTACCTTTGTACTCACTCTTACCCACTTCCTCTCTCCATTTCCCTTTAGGGGAATTTCCAGCACATGGTTCATTGTGCTATTTCATAAACCTATTTTTTTCAACCCCAAAATAGCATATAAATCTTTGCTTTCAATGTATTTTGGACTATTAGAATTAGGATTATTATATCAATATGTTAGCTTCTTAGTTAGCATGCTAGAACCGATGCTTTTTAATTTAAAAAAAAACATGGCATTTGGTCTGTTAGGTAGATTTTTATAGTCTACTCAATCTGTACAAAAACGAATGTTACTTATGTACATTATACAGCCAATGTTTGCTGACCCATATCTGGTTCTTCCCCAAACTATTGGAACACTGTTGTCTAGAATGTCTTTGTATGTTGGAGCTTTTTTGATTCCCTTCACTGGAACTAAGAGGCTCAAACCTGTTCCAGCATGACAATGCTCCTGTGCACAAAGCATGCTTCATGAAGACATGTGTTTGCAAGCAAGTTTGGAGAAGAAGAGCTCAAGTGATCTACACAGAGCCCTGACCTCAACCCCACTAAACAGCTCTTGTAGCTGAATGATCACAAATCCCCACAAGGATCCGAAATCTAATAGAAAGCCGTCTCAGAAGAGTGGAGTTTATTATAACATTAGAGAAGTTGTTGTTGTTCTATCAGCTGCTCCTACTTCAGGGTCGCCACAGCAGATCATTCGGTCCACATGTTTTCGATTTGGCACAGGTTTTACGCCAGATGCCATGCCTGACGCAACCCTCCCATTCAATCCGGGCTTGGGACCGGTACTGAGAGTTAGCTCTTGGGTTGATGCCCTACCCGGGAATCGAACCCGGGCCTCGGCAATGAAAGCGCCGGATCCTGCCGCTGGACCACCAGGAGGCTTATAACAGTAAAGAAGCATCAGCTCTATATAAATCAGGCCATGGATTTGAAATAGGTTGAAAAAGCTGGTTGTGTACATGAACTTTCCTGCTAATTAGCATGTCGGGAGCAGTAGGAGAAATCTTCGAAGTTTATTCAGCTCCATGTGATGCAAGAACGTTTTCATCTGTAACTGAAAAACGTGCCTTAATTAAATTGTTCTGCCCACTGGTTAAATCATTAGCAGGTTGATTGCACAAATCGTCAACAAAACTGTTTGTGCTTGTTGCTAAGGCTGAGGTTTTTTCCAGCGGAGAAATCCACTCTTCATTTTAGCCTCTGCCTCTTGTGCTGCCACTCCTTTCATATCATTTGATAACTATTAGATCCTCAGGAGCTCTTGGTTGCTGTTGTAGAAAGGACATTATCAACATTTACGTTATTTAATGTCCAGTGTCACCCGAACGAGGATGGGTTCCCATCTGAGGCTGGTTCCTCACAAAGTTTCTTCCTCATATCATCTCGGGGAGTTTTTCCTCGCCACCATCACCTCAGGCTTGCTCAATAAATGTTCACTTATATACTTGCTTAATAGTAAACTTTATAATTATTTTTTTCTTTCTATGAGTCTATATAGCTTCACTTCTACTACAATTTTCTTTATGAATAATTTTCCAAAAATATTATTATTAATAATTATGAGCTTTTGTGGGCCTGAGAAGCGAAATTGTGCATGCATTTTTACCCGCTTGTTTTTACCTTCACTCAAATCGTGCTACTAACAAGTATTATTCTGCGTATTTCCATTTTTAGGACTTCCTGATTATGTTTGTGCATCACCTGGCCACTGTGAGCCTGATCAGCTTCTCATATGTGAACAACATGGTGCGTGTGGGCAGCCTGGTCATGTGTGTGCACGACGCCTCCGACTTCCTCTTGGAGGTACAGTGTGAAAGGAGCTGTATAATCAATTGAAACCGTACATGCAAAACACATTTGAAATCGTGGTCAGCGTTTAGTGTTTTATGTTCACATACAACTTTGAATTTCTCTTTCCCAGGCTGCCAAGCTAGCCAATTATGCCAAATATCAGCGACTGTGTGACTTCCTGTTTGTGGTATTTGGTGCAGCCTTTTTTGGGACAAGGCTCATCATTTATCCTTTTTGGTGAGTAACTCTTGAGTGTTTGTGTGTGTGTGAGAGGCATCTATACAATAATTGGATGATCCGGAAGTGATCTATTTTAGTCACTGTCAAAAAGTCTATGTTGCTATATACCATGTGCTATAGGAAAAGCATCTAAATATACATGGAATAAAAGATGGGCATGCTTTTACAGGAAATTAATCAGCAGTTATTGGGTGGTGTGTTACAGCCTGACATGAAGCTGAGTTACTGTTTCTATGCCGAAGTTGATTTTAAGTGTTTTAATCTTCTTATACCCCAGCAGCTTACCCACAATTACATTCATCTTCATCATTACATATTAAACTAAGCAGTCTATCTTGCATTCTCTCAGGTTATAACACCTTTAATGTCTCAGAATGCCTGCACTGAAGTTGTCGATTCTGTTATGGCAGCTTTACCCTTGCATGTCCTCACCAGCTTTTCTTGAAGGAAATAAGAAATGTCAGCTTGGCGAGATTCAAAATGCTCTTTCCCATGTCCTTATTAACTGGTTACAAACTGCAGACTCTGGAGACTTCTCTATGAAGGAAAATTCACCATATCAACAAATACATGTTTTGTGTTGACCAGCAACAAACACGCACATTTTTCTACCTGTTTTTGTTATATTAGCTGGATGTTCTGCCACCCAAGGATCTGAGAATAAGCTGTGGATGTAGAAATGATGCACACACTATATTGCCAAAAGTTTTGGGACACCCCGCCAAATCATTGCATTCAGGGGTTGGGCTCGGCCACTTAGTTCCAGTGAAAGGAACTCTTAATGCTTCAGCATACCAAGGCATTTTGGACAATTTCATGCTCCCAACCTTGTGGGAATAGGTTGGGGATGGCTCCTTCCAGTTCCAGCATCAGTGTCTGACCTCACAAATGTGCTTTTAGAGGAATGGCCAAAAATTCCCAGGAACACACTCCTAAACCTTGTGGAAAGCCTTCCTAGAAGAGTTGAAGCAGTTATAGCTATAAAGGGTGGGAGGGTGGGACAACTCCATACTACATTCATGAGCATGTAAAGGCAGACATGTGTGTATGTGTGTATGTATGTATGTATATATATATATATATATATATATATATATATATATATATATATATATATATATATATATATATATATATATATATATATAGAGCCAGGTTCTCTGTGTGATTTGCTTAAGAAATCAACCCTTGTCTTGTCTTCTGTGGGTGATTCACTGGTTACTGCTAAAGTTTGCTCTGAAAAAAAAAAATGCCATTAGAAATGAAATTTGTCAGTGTGTGTAAAAGCCCAATTAAGCGCTCTTAAGGCCATTTCCGATAAGGACCGCTTCAGATTGCCTTCTCCGGCCGGACAGTAACGTGAGCAGGCAGATTCAGTGTCTGGGGTTTAGGGTTTGAGTGCCGGTGTCATTACCCAACCTCATGCAGCAGTGCAGGAGGAGCCCGAGCGCTGACAACACACACGCTGGCCACAATGCGCAGATAAACCTGACCTAAAGCTCATTCATCACTTTAGCCATGCACAAGGTTTACATTACACTTATTCATTTAGCAGACGCTTTTATTCCGAGTGACTTAGCAGTGAGACACAAATCCAATCAGCTGAGCGTTAAGGGCTCAACAGTGGCTCACTGACAGGACTGTGGTATGAGCTCACAGCATTCGAAACCTAACCGCTACTGAGAACACTGTCCATGATAAACCATTTATAGTTCTGTTATTTAGATTAATGTAGAAATCTACTGTAGAGTTTCTCCTTTTTTTCTTTTTTTTTTCTCAGAGAAGCGGGTGGGGCATCTCTTGCTAAACTTTAACTTGACTAATCACAAGGCAGATGCTGCATAGCTTTTAATGCGCAACAACTTTTAAATGTGTTCATTTATCAACACATTTATTCAACACATTTATTTAACATTCTCAACACGCAGATATCACCTACAGGCAGGTGAACAGACGGCAACACTTCCATAGTTTCACCATATTTATTAGCAGCTTGCATATACACTATGTTGCCAAAGGTTTTGGGACACCCATCCAAACCATTGACTTCAAGTGTTGTTTTTCAGGGGTTGGGCTCGGCCCCTTAGTTCCAGTGAAAAGAACTCTTAATGCTTCAGCATACCAAGACATTTTAGACAATTTCATGCTCTCAGCTTTGTGGGAACAGTTTGGGGATGACCACTTCCTGTTCCAACCTGACTGAACAAAGCAAGTTCCATAAAGACATGGATGAGCAAGTTTGGTGTGGAGGAACTTAACAGAGTCCTGACCTCAACCTGATAGAACACAATTGGGATGAATTAATGTGGAGACTGTGAGCCAGGCCTTCTCGTCCAACATCAGTACCTGACCTCACAAATGTGCTTCTAGAGGAATGGTCAAAAATTTCCAAGCACTCCTAAACCTTGTGGAAAGCCTTCCCAGAAGAGTTTAAAGCTTTTATAGCTGTAAAGGGTGGGCCAACTCCATATTAAAGTCGTGCATGCAAAGGCAGACGTCCCAAAACCTTTGCCAGTATAGTGTATATTCACTCCCTTCAGTTGGCAGTACACTATACGTCATGAATCTACATGAATAAGTTAATAATATTAAAGCAGGACTGGAATCCTGAAGAGTCACCAGATATGAGAAATAACGTGAAAGCGTTATCTCACTCTCTTCAAAGTGGAAGTATGTAAAAAAATAAAAAAGTTAAACTTTTAAATGCACTCCAGTAACCAAAAGTAAAATGTGCTTAAATGAATGTAATGTGTAATTTCTGATCTAAAACCACACCACATTGTGTTAAACTTATCTCTGTTTGCTGCTCACTAATACAATTTAGCTGGTTTTCCTATGAAAAACAGCAGGGTGTGTACAGTATACAGTGTGTACAGTACTCCGGGATTTTCATTTTACTGAAGGTAGGGCCAGGAGCGCTCATCCTCAACTTCCACACTGCAGTCCGGTGCATTCACAGGTTCGGACAGATACATAGAGCTAAATATGTTGTGTAGCATGAGAAGGTTTGCAGATTTGTTTCTACATTGATGAAAGCCTGTTAGATTGATGTATAGCATAGAGCCATTTGCTGGATGAGAAAAGAAAACTTCACGTATTTTCTACCCCTGCTAGTTAGAATGTTACTTTGTAAGTATGTGTTGTATACAGTATGTGAAACAGACATTATTGCCCAAATCTGCCCCCTAGTGGAATAACAGAGACTTATAATTTTTCTAATATTTCAATTACAAGATGGTGAATTTAAATTCGGTTAGCCCAGATTAGACCGGGTATCAGGTCAGTCTCAGCCTGCAGGTCGTATGCTTGACAGTTTGGTATCAGTATCACACAAAGACTGTTAATATTTTACACTCTTGTTTCCTGGACAGGACGTGTGTGTGTGTGTTGTCATGAATTAAAAATGAAAAATCTTTGAGAGACACTGATTTTGACCTAATGTCTGATTAAGGTCAGTAATGTGTGTGTGTCTCTGTCTGTGTGTGTGTGTGATGTAGGATCCTGAACAGTACAATGTTCGAGAGCTGGGAGATCATCGGGCCATACCCCTCGTGGTGGCTCTTTAACATTCTGCTGCTGGTGCTGCAGGTGCTGCACATCATCTGGTCCTACCTCATAGCACGCATCGCCTTCAAAGCCCTCATGAGAGGAAAGGTGAGCCGATAGAGAGCGATCATACATCGTTATAGCTTGTAGCGCTTCACCATGCATGGTTCAGGAAGTGCATTATACGTAGAGTAATGTTTTATTATTTTTAATAGCTTAGGTATTACTGGAGTCCACAGTTTGCTTCTTTATGACCCAAGCAAACAAAGGGTTATAACAGAAATAAACTGAAATAAACACACAACAGTGGCTGGGATTTTACCTTAGTCTCTGTCGTGTGCCCGCAGGTAGTGGGACCATAAAACATTACTGTACACAGAAGAGTATGTTTGTCTCTAGAAGAGTAGAGACAAACAGCACTAGGTGTGTTAAAAGGATGGAAAGAGCATATGATGGGCTTTCTGATTACATCAGCAGTTCTTCAGCCCAAGTTGACAGTGTTGATGTGACTTTATCCAGTCCCCAAGCCAGGATTCTGCGATCAAGCAAATGCTGGTGGCTCAGTGGTAGGGTTCTTGCCTACCATGCAGAAGGCCCGGGTTCGATTCCCAGCCAGTGCCCAAACCCCAGTCACTGGATGCAGTGCCGGTCCCAAGCCGAGATTAAATGGGAGGGTTGCGTCAGGAAGGGCATCCGGCGTAAAACCTGTTGGTCCACTGTGGCGACCCCTCACTCGGGAGCAGCCGAAAGATCAACAACAAGCAAACCCTGTGATATTGACAGAGGTTTAACAAAATTACAGAAGATTTAACACAGGGCCAAGACACATTCTTATTTCCCCATTCATGTGTGGCGAATATAAGTAAAAAATAATTATATCTGTGTCTTTACTAGTAGGAGTTTAAATGAAGAATAATTTACGTTTCTGGCATACATCCCTATCTAGAGCGACTTATCTTGTTTTGAATGATTGAGCAATTGAGGGTTAAGGGCCTTGCTCAGGGGCCCAGCAATGGCAGCTTGGTGAACCTTCTGATCAGTAATCCAACACCTTAATCACTAAGCTACCACATCCCACAGAATTCTGTGCTTGGAGTTTCTCACTAATACAAAAAAAAGACAGCTAAAGCTATCATAAGACATGCTTTAGAAAGCCAAGTCCCAGAGGCCCAAAATCCATCACACTTGTAGATGTTGTTCAAAGCTACTTCAGCTAAATGTTTAATTACCAGGTTTCATTTCAATGCCTGCAAAGTAACAATCCCTGGTTTATATATTAAAACAGTGCATCTCGCATACAACTCTCGCATTTCCGGCTTCCTCGACCTGCCGTGTCCTTCATCTTTTCTCCAGTGCTCTTTACCTTCCTTCACTCTCTCATCCTTCGCCTCTTGCTCCTCCCTGTTTTTCCACTGCAGAAGCGGCTTCTCTCTTTCACCTTCTCCTCTCGGGCGGAAGGCAGCTGCTGTCTTTCTGTCGCTCTTTCCTGATCGAGATCTCTGCCTTTTTCTGTCTGCTTTAACCTCGCTCACTGTTCTCGCCTCGTAGACCCCGTTCTCTCCTTCCTCAGCAGTAAGTGTGCCTCCTCTTCCTCTCGTTTCTCCTCTTAGTTCGGGGGATATCTAAACCCAACGTTTGTAAGGATATTAAAGGATAATTCACATCGACTATTCATTTGGTTCAGTTTGCAATGTTTTCTTCATCATGTGTGGTAATCATGCAAGATGTCTTAGGGGGAAAAAAAACTGATTGAATGATGAATTTGCCAGTGGATTTTAGTAGTTTGTTTGCTGCTCAGCGCTACCAGATTCACTTAAAATTCCTTAGCTGTGTCATTTCTAAAGAAAAACTGACAGAATGCTACTTTTGCAGGTTTATCTGGTACACAAATGGATGCATTTTTCTTATTCCTTTTACACTGCTGTTAAATATTTAACTTTTAGTTGTTTGTTTATGCATAAAAGCTAATAGAATATTTTTACATTTTATTTTATGCATACGTTTTCTATCTCCAGCGGTTACATGATCATAAATTTACACAATAATGATAATAATTTATTTTTTATTATAAATATGAATTTCTAACATATTTGTATACCTACATATTATGTGTACCTAATAAACTGGCAACTTGGTTTACGAGGACACCTTCAGGTGAACTCTTAAAGAGTAAAGCGTATCTGAAACTCTTGTAGGATTCTAACAACCAATAATCACTGTCCGCTACAAACGCTATCTCTGTGTACCAGGTCTCCAAAGACGTGCGTAGCGATATCGAGAGCAGCTCTGACGAAGAGCCCGAAACGACTCCCACCCACACAGCCTCAGCCAAACGGGAAAACGGCACCAATGGACATTTCGGATCCCAGCCCTGGACCCAGAAAGACGAGAGCTGGTGACACTGAGACACTCCATTAGCCATTCACCAGAACTGATATTCCTGCATCTCTTAATTCCACTCCTCCATTCAGTTCCTGACCAAACTATAAAATACAATGAAGCACTGTATACACATTCCCCAGGTTTTTACATACTTTGAGTTGACATGGTGTTTAATGTTGACGATGATGATGATGAAGTGCTGAATCGTTTTGGCTGTATAGACACTGATGCTACAGAGACAGACAACAGTGATTTGATTTATTTTGGTTTTTCCATTATCTTGTTTCAGAAGCAGAAGTGTCCTCACTTTCTTCCGAAATCTTCATGTTTTACTGAAGTCAGGAAGGAAATCCTTTCCCTTTACACTTACTCTTTCTGTGTTTGATGTACTTGACCTGTTTTTTGTTGTTGTTGTTTTTTTTTTACGCATTTCACCATTCGGTTACTCCTGCTTTGTCTTTTTCCCATTATGCTCGATTTTTATTCAGAAACGAAAGAAGTTTATTAAAATATGACTTGATCGCTTCACACTGAGAGATGCTTTGGTACTCCGTTATGACATGTAGTCAGTTGCCGGCATAGTAAGTACTAGATTTACTAGTTTTACCTCATCTCAGTGCAAAAAGATTATAATTAACCGTTGGCCCATTCACTACAAATGCAGGCAGTCGATCAGCTCAGTGATGTTGGTGTTCATTTGTTTTAGTGCTTCCACTGGGATTGATGTTTGGATTCCTGAAAGCTCAAGGGGTGGAGCTTAACCAGATCCAATGCCTCCAATCATCCTAGTCCTTAATCCTAACCCTTATGAGATTATGTACACACTTGTCCAGCTAAAAACATACTGACATGTCTCCACCCAGGTGAATCAGAACATCTAAACTGGACAGTTCGTTCTACAGCCAGGGGTACATGTCAGTAATGTCACACTGATGTGCTTTAGGATATACTGATTGGCATTTCTATATTCTATTGTCCATAATATGTTTGTACACTATGATGAGTTGGCACTCCATCCTACTTCGTGCCCTGACTCCCCTGGGAATAGACTCCAGACTCCCTGTGACCCTGTGTACGATACTGTTAACAGCTGGAATTTGATTGCTTGTTAGGTTAAAAAAAAAAGAAAAAAAAAGCAGATGTTGGACACCAAACATGTCTCTGCTGATCAGCTACATTTAACAATTTGCCAAGAAAATCCTTTAAATTTCATTTACGCCGACATTTTAAAGCACGCTTTATTAATTCCCGATGTTTTAGGATTTTGTACTGTACAAAGCTCTGCATCTGAGGTCAGTTAATTACAAAAGAGTGCACTATTGATATGTCGGATTCTGAGGCAGCGATGTTAGACGTGTTCGTCTCCCCTCATGTGTTGTGATCGGTCTAGTGTGAAAGATGTAAAGTAGACAACAATTCCATGTTATTTAAAAGCTGTGTCTATGCAATACACCTTGAACGTGCACAAGTGTACAAGGATTAAAGCTGACTAGTTTGGAATTTGTACTCAATTCAGTCGTTCCTGAGTCTGGAATAAGCTTTTTCCTTTCTACAAAAGCAAAGACACACCGATGAAATGATTTACCAGGTAAAAAAATTTCCCATTTTTTCACTATTTAATATATTACAACAGAAAAATCAGTTGAGTTGAGAAGAAAAAATAACATTTTTCCAAATAAAAATTACAGTAAGTCCATACATGGAAACGGGTGAGATCTCGTCACCATGGAGACGAGACCCAGCCGTCCCGGTACGAACAGGTGATCAGTCTTTGACGATCTCAGGGTCGATGTTCTGATTCTGTGCAGCCAGTTGGAGCTGCTTCTGTCTCTGCAGGTAGCGGTATCCGCGCATAGCGCACAGGTAGCCTCCGTACAGGGTCAGCAGCATCATGGACCCGGAGAAGACGCGGTAACCCACATCAGCCAGACGCTTGGTGCGCAGCATGGGGAACTCTCTGAAATGGGGAGGAAAAAAAGATCTTCAGTTCCTGGAGACTTGCTTGCCTCGGGAATGTTTAACTCCAGTTACTGATCCAGAATCTGTATTGAGGTTGATACCTGCATGAAATGCTAGTTTGGACTGGACTGAACTGGACATGTTTCCCTCGCAATCTATTAACCTTACTTTATATCATTAACACTTTAAGGAAACAAGTTTTATAGTGAAAATGGTATGCTTCTCATCTTTCTCTTTACTTCAGAGCACAAATGGAAGAACAGATGTTGGCCCATGTAGCCTGTCTGTTATATTTGTCATCTTCACAACTCTGCAAAACCCCCAAACCTGAAGTTCAGTTCAAATGCCAGTTGTCTCAAACCTTTTCCAGTAAAATTTACCCAAATTTTTTTGCTCAAGCAATCCTCGTCCCTGCTGCCTTGTACCTGAACAAGTTGTGAAAAGTTGGAGATGCAGCAGACTGGTACCCTGCTACAAAGATGAAAACCATATGAGCCAAGTTATTAGCCTAGTTAAATAAATGTACTGCTTAAATATTAAGTCTGATTAACTTAACACTAGTTAAAGTTATACTTACTAGATACAGACAGAACGTATCTCTGTTCAGTTCTCTGAACTCTGCTTAAATGTGAATTAAACTTCACCTGATACAATGTGCTTGACTAGATAAGCCTATAAAAGATAAGATAAAAGATAGACATAAGATAAAAATAGATGTGCTTGAACTAGATAAACCTAGTTCAAATGTCCACACGTAAAAGCGAAACCAATCCCCATGAATCAACATAAGCGACGAGATGTGCTTCTACGAAAATAGATTTGAAAATTTGTGTATTTTGTTATAAACTTATGTAAAATAATAAGTTGTTCAACTGTGGAGGATTTCTTATAGCCACACTAGTCAACTTTAATCTGGGTCAGATCCTAGAAGATGAGTTGTTGTTGATCTTTCGGCTGCTCCCTTCATGTGTGAGGGGTTGCCACAGTGGACCAACTAGTCCACACAACAACTCGGCACAGGTTTAACGCCGGATGCCTTTTATGATGCGACGCAACCCTCCCATTTTTTTTTTATCTTGGACTTGGGACCAGCACTGTGGCTGGGGTTTGAACCCGGGCCTTCCACATGGTAGGCGAGAAACCAGCGCTCTAGATCCTAGAAGATGAGTATCTGTCTTTACAGTTAGATCATGCATGTTAGACTGAGCAGTGACAAAGGGCTGCAGGTCACCAGGAAACAGCTGAGGAATTTTATTACTCTTACAGATGCCCCAACAGAGTCTGTGATAGCAGCATTCTGACCTGGAAGAGTGCCATTTTGGTACAACTCTCCTCTAAAACCTCTAGGAAATGAATAAACGCCTATCTTTTTTCCCTTTCAACAAGGATAACCCCTAATTGAAAGAAGATGCACTAATAGACAGGTCTATTGCTAATAAACAGCTACTGTGATTAGGACACGCCCCTAGGGGCGGGGCTTTACGTTCCAGGTATAAATACAAAACCAGTACAGGTTGAGTCATTAGAAAAATTGTTTTTGTTTCTTATTTCAGGTATACCATCGTATTTGGTGTCTTACGAATCTGTCTTAACCCTTTCAGGATCATTTTAAGTGTAAAATAAGACTAAATACATTGTTATCGAGAATTATCCTGGACTATAAATGTGCGCGAGCTGAAGATCACCTAGCAACCGCTTTAAATAGACAATCTGTCTCGACTATCCTAATAACCAAAACAATACATTTGAAATTATTTTCCCGATACACCACTCACCTGTTTATTTACTCGATTTAACTCCAAATGATGGTTAAAACGCCGCTTCAGGAAAAGTTCAATGTCAGCCAGCTACACATGCACCAGTTCCTGGTTATACTACGGATAATCAGAAGGGACAAACTTCATGAACGCGTTTTTATATATATATATATGATTGTTTTTTTTTATCCGTAGCATCTTATCTATCCAACTTTCATTAAAGTAAGGCAGCAACTATTAATCTATGTGATTTTGATTTAATGCCAATTTTAAATGCTATTTTATGCATAATCCAATAATAAAATATTTTCACAGAGGGGAATTATTTTCAAGACGCACCAAAATGGAGGCTCCCAGTAGTAAACACACATGTCCAGAAACAGCTGAGAAGAAAGAGGATCCCGGAGCTGCTCCATATGGAAATTTTATAAATTATTATACATTTAATCCGCCAGAGAATCGTCTGAGTTTGATCCCGAGCTCTCTGCTGGAGGATGTGGGATATCAGCCGGACAGAGAGCCGGTGCTGGTGCTCGATGTGGGCTGTAACTCCGGGGTGAGAAACCTGAACAATCTAACTCAATTTAATAATTAAATAAAAGTTTTTCTGTTTACATTTTTTTTGTAGTAATTATAGGCCCAAAAAATGACCAGACACAATTAAATTCTTATAGAAAATGCAATTTTACAGAACAAAAATGGTCTCAAACACCATACTGTGTGTCTTGATTTAATTTTATTTGATTTTCTCTACCTTTCTTATCAGTTTCATCAACATGTCTATTTGGTTATCAAGTTCCATCATTATCCACCATACCTTGCCTACTGATTCTGGTACCTGTTAGTTCTTGTTTCATCTCTGCCTAAAGCGAGCGATGCAGCAGCGCTTTAATCACGCAGTCTTCCCTGCTCTCTCACTTCCTTATCACCACTCAGCACAAACCGATCCGCTTCCAGATAATAAACGTTTACAGCGAGAGTGAGTTTTAAGAGAAGGCAGTTTATTTCATTTTTTACCTATATTCATTATTACAGGTGCAATTTATCCGCAAATACACCGATCAGGCATAACATTATGAGCACTGACAGGTGAAGTGAATAACACTGATTATCTCCTCATCATGGCACCTGTTAGTGGGTGGGATATATTAGGCAGCAAGTGAACATTTTGTTGATGTGTTAGAAGCAGGAAAAATGGACAAGCGTAAGGATTTGAGCGAGTTTGACAAGAGCCAAATTGTGATGGCTAGACGACTGGATCAGAGCATCTCCAAAACTGCAGCTCTTGTGGAGGTGTTCCCGGTCTGCAGTGGTCAGTATCTATCAAAAGTGGTCCAAGGAAGGAACAGTGGTGAACCGGAAACAGGGTCATGGGCGGCCAAGGCTCACTGATGCACGTGGGGAGCGAAGGCTGACCCATGTGATCCGATCCAACAGACGAGCTACTGTTGCTCAAATTGCTGAAGAAATTAATGCTGGTTCTGATAGAAAGGTGTCAGAATACACAGTGCATGGTGGGTCAGGGCTGTTTAGGCAGTAACAGGGGGACCAACACAATATTAGGCAGGTAGTCATAATGTTATGCCTGATTGGTGAATGAAAAAGTATGTTTTATACATTGTTGTTGTAATTTAGACTGATCTTTTTCACCTTGCCCCATTTTTGCTCTGTACCAGGACTTATCTATTGCCCTCTATAAACATCTTCTTCAAGATCAGCCATCTGAAAGTGACCGTTCCAAAAGGATTCACCTACTTGGATTTGACCTGGACGAGAACTTAATCCTGCGGGCCCAAAACTCTAACCCATTCCCCCAAAACATTCAGTTTATTCCACTTGATATCACCAGTCAGGACAGCCACACTGAACTTGCTTCCTATCTGAAGAAGTTTGGCCTCAGTCGCTTTCACCTGTGTTCCTGTTTTGCTGTAACAATGTGGGTTCACCTGAATCACGGAGATGCTGCGTTATTAGCTTTCCTCTCACGGCTCGCCTCAGTCAGCAAGTGCCTGTTACTGGAGGCACAGCCGTGGAAATGCTATCGCTCGGCTGCTCGACGGTTACGGAAGCTCGGACGCAGTGACTTTGACCACTTTAAGACTCTGGAGATCCGTGGGGATATGGCAGCTCAAGCTAAAGAGCATTTAGAAAAGCAGTGTGGAATGGAGCTGGTTCAGAGTTTTGGTAGTACATCCTGGGACCGGAGCCTTTTATTGTTCAAGAGACGACGATGCAGTGACCAGTAACCTGTTGTGACAAGAAACAAAATTTTATGTAGGCCTTGTAGATTAATTTTAAATGAAATTCTAAGGCAAAAATAAAGCCATTGTGCCATTTCTTTTGTGAATGATCTCACATGAACACTTTCCAAAACCTTTTTATGGTACCCTTCCATTAAAGGAATAAAAACCCAACCCAATGGCCACTGAAATAATAATAATAATAATAATAATAATAATACAGGACACACTTTAGTTTATGTCCCTATGGGCAAATTATTTTCGATCTTTTTTAGGGGTACCATCAATTTTGTCCAGGTCAGTTTCATTAGTTTGTTTTGTTGAACCACAATTCAAAAGCAAGGTCTGATTTCCATTAGTCAGTTTTTCAGTACATTTTATTAATTATTACTTTGTCAATTATTTCAGGGACCATTGTGGGTCTTTCTTTCTTTAATGGAAGGGCACCAACAATTTTGTCCACGTGTCTAGGTAAAAGATTGTCCACAAGGGGGCGCTCTTATTCAAGTAGCTTGTCAAAAATGAGGAAACTTGCAATGAACCTGCACCAGTGGGAACTAAGCAAGGTAAATATGGAGAGGTAACAAATTCACATAAACTGCTGTGTGAGTTGTCTGGGTAAGGTTGTGGACCTCTGTGAGCAAAACATCAGGACAGCTTCAGAGCACATTTCCCATATTTCCAATTCTCTAATATTTCCCATATTTGTTCAGTTTGGTTTAGTGACTGATAAGTGTGAAAGCCATAGCATATAATTCATACCATAATTCAAACCAATCACTGAGCCTTTGTGTCCTATGGATATGGGCGGAGTCATCCTGGAAGACACCACTTCTACCAGTATTGAAATGTTTCGTCATTGGATAAAGCTGCTCAGTCAGATCTCTGTACTGAACAAGCGGGTGGTGGATCCTGCCAGCAATTTAACACATGGCCTAACAAAGGTGTACCAGTTAGGGTGGTGAGAAGGATATAATGGATTTCCTGAAGAAAATACTAGACCAGCTATAGCTGGAGGATGCAAACTGCCATGATAAATGATCAAAAGTCGCCTTTTATAGATTGGTCATGGACACCTTGTTAAGAAAATGAGCACACAGAAAGGAATACTCCTGTAGTTCTGAAGGAAAAGGAAAACCATATACACTGGATTTAAAAAGAATAAAAAATTTTAAATATCTGCTCTTAATATGAGAGGGAGGAGGCACAGTGGTCTAGTGATTAGCACATTTGCCTCTCACCTTCAGGGCTCAGGGTACGATTCCTGCCTCTGCTCTGTGTGTGTGTTCAGGAAGTTTTCCCTATGCTTCAGGGGTTTCCTCCCCAGTCCTAAGACATTGTAGGCTGACTGGTAACTCTAATTTGTTTGTAGTGTATGAATATGAATGGGTGTGTGTGATTGTGCCCTGTGAGGGTTTACACACTGTATAGAGTGTTTCCTAACTTGTACCCTGAGCTAGGCTCCCTGTGTAGGATGGTACAGAAATGGATGGATGGCTGGATGGTTATCAGAGGTCAGGTAAGTGGCACCTAATAGTACCAGGATCCCTGAGCTTGGGGCACTGACTGCACAAATGCATTTTCTGTGTATGTAAGCGTTTAGGTTCTCCAGATGCAGGTATGTAGAAAGGTATACACTGGGGAGTTCAGTAGTTAAGGCACTGGATTATTGCTCAGAAGGTTCTGAGCTTGAATCCCAGGTCCAACAAGCTGGCACTGATGGGTCCCTGAGCAAGGCCCTTAACCCTTAATTGGTCATTTGTATAAAATGAGATAAAAATGTAAGTGGTTTTAGATAAGGGTGTCTGGATTGGCATCCCTAATTAAGGTCCAAACGATGAACTGGAGTCTCTTCTGCCTCACACCTGGTGTTCCATCAGTAGGCACTGGATCCAGTGTTACTCTGACCAGGACCATGTACAAGGAACTACTGCACTCTCTTAGCTCAAATGCAAAAACTGTAGGTAAATAAAAACTGTTCCTTTAACGTCAACTATCACAGGTTCATGATAAGCCCCTAAAATAGGGGATATGAACAAATGCTTAGTTGAATAAATGAATAAAAATAACACTCAGGTGTAATAAAAGACGCCTTTCACACACTGTTTATTTTTCACAACTCTTTAACTGCTAGAGTATTTCTAATATCAGGTTTATTTGTTTTATTAATACAGAAAATGCATACAGAGATAGTTTCTTTTATACGTCCTAACCTACAGTTTCTTTAAGCTACTTGATACCGTGTAGTTTATAGTGACACTTCAGTGTGTACTGAATCTGGTGTTGTCTCTAATCTCCGTGGTTTTGATCAGTATTTTAGGGGATGGAGAGCTGAACTGCTGGTAGCTGTTTACTCCTTTAGAGCCTGGAATGGGGAAAAACAAAAGACATCATTTTCATGTTTCATGTAAAACACAAATTTCCCCACTTTTGAACCCCCTTTTTTTTTTTTTAGTTTTTGCTCTAAAGCTTTAGCGCCACTGTTGCTAATGTTTGTTTTATAGGAAGCTCCTAGGCTCAGGGTTTAGCATCACTCACCTCAAAATATCTTTAGCGATTTCAAACCAACTTGCTTTATGGTTTCAGACTCTGTACGACATACTGCTGTCTAAAAAAACACAGGACATCGCAGAGCTAAAAGCACAGGTACTAACCATTGAACCAGCGAAGCAGCATGTTCTCTGTCATTTACTTATTTATTTTTATTACATATATATTCTAATCTTATGGTTTGGATAGAAATCTTATTACTGAGCCAAATGACATCTTTTGAGGTGAGTGTGTCTAAAGCTATAAAAATATTAATAACTGTAAACAGAAAACACTTCTTTCTACGTTCCATTTGTGGAAAATTTGGTTACTTCTTTAATAGGAAAGCTTGATACTTACTGAAACTGGGAATGGATTGAATGTTGACAATGGCCTGCTGTCCAATTCTTTAAAAAAAAAAAGGGAGAGAGGGAGGGAGAGAGAATACAATTACTCTTTTAAACTTTTCACTTGTTGTAATATTACCCGTCCTGGTCTCTAAGCTCAGGCATGTTATGTTAGAAAGCTCTCCATAAGCTGTCTCACCTGTCCTCCTCGCCCTCCAGCAGCTTCCTGTAAGTGGCAATCTCGATGTCCAGTGCCAGCTTAACGTTCATGAGCTCCTGGTACTCCCGCAGTTGGCGTGCCATGTCCTGTTTGGCTCTCTGCAGCGCTTCCTCCAGGTCTCTGATGCGAGCTTTGGCCTCCTTCACAGTCAGCTCACCACGCTCCTCTGCCTCAGCGATCTGGTTCTCCATGTTTGTGCGCTGGAAGCAAGAGCAATATTCGGTTTGAATGAATGACGTCTTCAAGCTTTGACTTCTTCAGCAATTTGAGCAACAGGATCAGATCACAGGGGCCAGCTTTCGCTCCCCACGTGCATCAATGAGCCTTGACCCTGTCACCGGTTCACCACTGTTCCTTCCTTGAACCACTTTTGATGGATACTGACCACTGTAGACCGGGAACACCCCACAAGAGCTGCAGTTTTGGAGATGCTCTGATCCAGTCGTCTAGCCATCACAATTTGGCCCTTGTCAAACTCGCTCAAATCCCTACGCTTGCCCATTTTTCCTGCTTCTAACACA
The DNA here is from genome assembly GCF_019097595.1 of Hemibagrus wyckioides. Taxonomy (NCBI): domain Eukaryota; kingdom Metazoa; phylum Chordata; class Actinopteri; order Siluriformes; family Bagridae; genus Hemibagrus; species Hemibagrus wyckioides. The sequence continues at coordinate 8,099,030 of NC_080730.1, read as the reverse complement.
TCAACTTTGAGGACAAAATGTTCGCTTGCTGCCTAATATATCCCACCCACTAACAGGTGCCATGATGAGGAGATCATCAGTGTAATTCATCTCACCTGTTAGTGGTCATAATGTTATGCCTGATCGGTGTAACTCACTCATGTTTTTTAGGTAAAAGATTGTCCACAAGGGGGAGCTTTTATTCAAGTAGCTTTTACGTGTTGAAAGTGAGGGAATTTGCCAAGATCCTGCACCGGTGGGAACTAAATAGGGCAAATAGGTAGAGGTAACAAATTCAAATAAACTGCTGTGTGAGTTTTCTGGGTAAGGTTGTGGACTTCTGTGAGCAGACCATCAGGACAGCTTGGAGCACATTTCCCATATTTCCAATTCTCTAAACTTTCAATTTTCCAATATTTCCCATATTTGTTAAATTCAATCCTCATCAAACCAATCACTGAACCCTCATGACCTATGGATATGGGCGGAGTCTTACTGGAACACTCTACTCCTACCAGTATTGAAATGTTTCATCACAGGATAAAGCTGCTCAGTCAGATCTCTGTACTGAATTTCAGTGACCCTTCTCTTTCTAATTGGTCAAGCGGGCGGAGAATCCTGCCAGCGATTTAGCACATGGCCTGACAAAGGAAGATAAAAAGCTATACCAGAAGGATTTAATTGATTTCCTGTGTGATATTGAGGAAAATACTAAATCAGCTATAATGGGAGGAAATGAGACTGGCATGATAAATTATTAAAAGTGGCCTTTTATAGGCTCATGGACACCTTGTGGAAAGAAAATGAGCAGGATGTATTTGTTTGCTTCTTACATGTAAGACTTGGGAAAGGTTAGAAAAGTTCTTCTCCCATATCATACCCAATATCCTACCTCCTTGTTTGATGGACTTATAGAAAATAACCCTAAATTAGATCTAAAGACTATAGTCTTGATTGTACTGAATAATAAAGTGCTTGATTTAGAAAGATTTCCATGTAAATTAGATGCTCTTGTTCTTCTGGTAAGCCAGTGCTGCATGGTATGTGTTTGACTACTAGCTTAGATGAATTTTCTAGAAAATATTTAATCATTTGAAGAAAAAAAAGATGTTTAAAAACCGACCATTTGTACGAAATTATTTGTTATTATGAGGTTATCTGTTGAGTTTGTTAAGTGGACTTATTTACCAGACAGATAGAGAATGAAGTGGGAATTGTTGTAGTGACCGATTAAAGGATTAATTCTTCAATGGAAAAACATTTTCTGCTCTAGGAAAGTCTCATTGTGTCACCTGGGCCTTGATGGACTCGATTTCGCTTTGCAGACGGCTGATCATGCGGTTGAGCTCAGCAATCTCAGCCTTGGTGTTCCTCAGCTCGTTCCCGTATTGGGTGGCCTGGCTGGCCATCTGATCGTACTGGAGATAGAACAAAAAAACTCATGCTGGATATCTCCAGTTTATGTCGCAATAACTGCATGTTAAACATGTTCTGATACTGTGTAAAGATTCGACTTGTACGGATGCCTACAACCAGATTAATGAACGTACTGGACATTTTAATCCATGTATAACAATAAGTAGGAATTGTAGAAGTAGTCAACTACTCAGAGCTCTTCATACCTTAGACTTGTACCAGGCCTCAGCTTCCTCACGGCTTTTGGCTGCAATCTCCTCATATTGGGCCTTGACTTCGGCCACAATCTGGTCCATGTCGAGGTTGCGGGAGTTGTCCATCTGCACTACAACGGAGGTGTCCTTGATGCTGGACTGCATCTCACGCAGTTCCTGCATCATAAAGTCGAAAATGACCTTCCTATTCTACAATTCAATTCAGTCCAATTCTGATTCATTTACATCACTCTTATTGTACTATAGAGAAGTCTGGATGTGTTACCTCATCGTAAATAGTCTTTAGGAAGTTGATCTCATCAGTCAGAGCACCCACTTTGTCTTCCAGATCAGCTTTCACCAGGTATGCAGAATCTACATCCTAAAAAGAGTTCATTAATCTGTAGATCTGTCTTCAGGTTAAAAGGACTATATATATACTATATATATGGTTTCCCAGCATACCTCTACTACTAGCAGGTTTTCATTTCAACAAAGCAAGAGCACACCTGATACAATTCACCAGTCACTGGAAGACTTAAACCAACTGATTAGATAAGTAAGATCAGATGTTCTTCAATCTGCAGCTCTTTCTGCTCAGCTTTCCCAAAGGCATATTGGAAGCTGGGAGAGAGCAAATCTATGGACTGTATGAAGCTGAAAAAATGGACGAAATCCATTGATTGAACAGCGGAGCTAATAAATAAGGCCAATTTGATAACATTCATATCTCTTTCAGTGTGTTAGACAGGAAGGGGTTTGATACTTCCCATGAGGGCTGTCATTATCTCTCATACGATATAAGCCTAGGTGTGGTGTCTGGTAGAGAATCATCCATTGTAGAGAACTTGTTCTTCAGGCTATGAAATCAAACATTTGTGTTGTTTGTCTTTGCAAATTAGCTTGTATATTTATACCTCGTGAGCTTTGTTTGTTGTAGACAAACTTACACTTACTACCGCAAAACTTAATTCTGTGCATTTATCGGTTTTATGGAGATAGGTGAAGGTACTTTTTGGTCCATCGAACATGTTAAAAGCTAGAGTGCTGGCTTGTGACACTAATGAAGCAACATTATCCCTGAGGTACTTGTGTTACAGAAGTTGAGGGACAAGTGACCTAGTTCAGCAACTTCTCGCCAAAAGCTTCTCTCGCTTACAGACATGTTTACGGATAATAAAATAATGCGATCATTATGTTAACTGCAAAATTAGTCAAATGCTTTGAACACTTTTTTTTTTGCATTAGTAATTTTAACTTATGTTTTTGCTTGCATTATCCTAGAATATTTAAGCATTTCTGTGTTTGGTTTGACTTTTACACGACATGGAAATATTCATGTTTGTGATATGTAATGCTAGAAAAGTCACACGTATACTTGTCTTGCAGTAACGAATCACACTTTAGATCGGATTTCTAGCATTACATTTACAGTACCAGAGGCGATATGTGTTCGTTTGGCATCCCTTGGATATATCATTTCTAACCCCACCCATGTTTTTGTTGGAAAAGATATAATATTTATAGGCTCCAGCTTTTATAAATATTCATCTGGGCCACTTTTACTGTGGCTCTTTTGTTGACTTGTTTGAGGAAAGCAGACTGTATCACACTGTAGAGTTTACTCTTGTCCCTTGGTGCCTAATTTACCCAATGGCCCATTGTAGTAGGATCAGACCTAAAGTGCACAAAAGCCTCTTTTGTGCTAATGTGTTCCCTGAGAAGACACTGGTGGAATCAAACCTTTTTCAGAATCACAAAGTCATTCTCTAGGTTGTTTCTCTTGTTGATCTCGTCCTCGTACCTGAGCCAAAGCCAACAGAAATGGAAGGGAGGGATTACTGTGGATACAGAGCTAGTCTGTTATATGAAATATATATATTTTTTGTACAGACTATTAGGACATCTTTCAGTATAGTTCTTTACCATAGAGTACATTACAGTATTCAGTATAAATACATGCATATAGTTTACATGCATGCATTTAGTCAAGCCTAATATTCCTACATTTATAGTTCCTGTTCATTTTAACCGAGAACCATACTTGTGCTTGAAGTCTTCCACCAGCCCCTGCATGTTTCTCAGCTCTCCATCCAGCTTGATTTTGTCATTGTTGACCACATCAAGCTGTCTGCGCAGGTTGGCCATATAAGCCTCAAACATGGGCTCGATGTTAGACCTGCCTGGGGTCTGACTCTGCAGAACGTCCCACTTGGTCTCCAGCATCTTGTTCTGCTGCTCCAGGAACCTCACCTGAGGACAGAAACACAGACCATAGTGAAAGCTTGTGATATTTGAAGCTAGGTTCATATTTTCATCGGGTTTTTTTTGGGCACTAGAATTAGGAAGTCATCCAAAATAAAAGCATTTCTTCTTGCTCTGTTAGTCCGTGCAGCCGAAACATAAAGACTCATTGTTTTCCCCGAGGTCTGTTCTGTTATTATCAGTAGTATCTTATAGCCTTACTGAAAGATAAAGTTTGGTGTGGTGCCAAACAGATCAAAGATGCATTGACTCTGGTTACACTTCGTATAGGTCATTAGGTGGAGGTGGTTGAGGCTTTAAAATGACATGCATGTGTTATTTACTGCCTTGTGATTTATCTTCATCAATGTGTAACTCTAGCTGTAGTGAACATCTTCTGTTATTGAGATGCTGTTTATAAAGCTGGATTCCATGGTTTTAAATGGGTCCCTTGGTCCATCACACATATTAAAAACCAAGACTGGTTTAATTTATGGCTGTTGTGCCAGACTAGTAACACTAATGGAGCAACATTATCCCTCAGTTACTTGCATGGCAGTGCTAGATGGTAAAAGGCATGCACATAGATCAGCCACCTCTCTTCAAAGCTAATCTCATTCTTTTTTGAACACTGATCTGAGGCCAGTACTTAGAGACACCCCTTTGGCCCTAACTAGTATCAGTAAAAGTCTCTGTTTCAGTCCAGGGGGCCCCTGGGATTGGGTTGCCATTGTCCCCAGGCACACAAAGGTTCTCTTCATGCTCTCAGGGATAGTGGTGTCTTAGGTGACTCGGCCAAGCCTGACCTGTTTTTTTTTATCAGGTTACAGTCCAGCTTTACAAAAAAGGGCCATGGTGCTAAAGCTCAACTATCGTTTTCATGTGCTTTCCAGCAGTGTCGAGCAAATCGCTCTTGTCTAAGAACACTTGGGCTTCTTAGATGTCGAGAACTAAGTATCCTTTTAAAAAGGAATGGGGTCAACAATTTCACTCCAACTTTGGCGTCATAGTCCTGAAGTACAATACCACCATTGTGAAGCAGCCCTTTAAACCATGTGTTACTTTCAGTAGAAATGTCGATGATGTAAAGGAAAGAAAGGTTCTTGTCCACCTTGTAGCCATCTTTTACCAGACTTCATTAGGTTACATGCTTGCTATTCTTTTGTACAAATTCCTGAAAACATTTCAACTGCTTTAATGGCAATTTTTTTACTCTCTTGGAGCAATAGCCCAAGTCTTACCTTATCGATGAATGAGGCAAAGCGGTTGTTAAGAGATTTCATCTGCTCTTTTTCCTGAGTGCGCACCATCTGGAGGTTGGGGTCGATCTCCAGGTTGAGGGGAGCCAGCAAGCTTTTGTTGACCGAGATGCTGGATATGGGGGCGCCCAAGTAGGTGCTGCTGGTGCTGAAGCTGGGTGACAAAGCTCCAAGGGACATTGTACTAAACCCGGTGCTATAGCCACCATAGCCGCCATAGCCGCCATAGCCGCCAAGCTTCCCACTGCTCCTTACAGAGCTGCTTGAACTGATCCTCTTGCTTCTCAAACTCATGGTGAAGAAATGATGGACGGATGGCTCCAAGCTGAGGATGCTACAGGAGATGTTGTGGAAGTGCAGGAAGCCTGACCTGAGTGAGCTTTTAAATCCCGGGATTTGGGTGGAGTGAGAGAGATGTTGCAAAACCTGTTTCAGTGGATGCACATGCGCAGAAGAAAGACAGTCTGCTCACTATGGGTCTCCTGTCTCAGGAACAGGGAGCACACACACTCGCTCCGTTCCGCTCCACATCCACCCACATAATTTACATACACCCATTCCTACACCTGCGACTTCCCTCCCTCTCTCTCTCTCTCTCTCTCTCTCTCTCTCCCTCCCTCTCTCTTTCTTTCTCTCTCTCTTTCCCTTTACACCATCTCTCGCTCCCTTTACACCATCTCTCTCTCTCTCTCTCTCTCTCTCTCTCTCTCTCTTTACACCATCTCTCTCTCTCTCTCTCTCTCTCTCTCTCTCTCTCTCTCTCTCACTCACTCCCTTTACACCATCTCTCTCTCTCTCTCCCCCCCTTTACCCCATCTCCCACCCCCTCTCTTTCTTTCTTTCTTTCTTTCTTTCTTTCTTTCTTTCTTTCTTTCTTTCTTTCTTTCTTTCTTTCTTTCTTTCTTTCTTGCCCTTTACCTCATTTCTCTTTCTTTCTCTCTCTCTCTCTCTCTCACTCCCTTTACACCATCTCTCTCTCTCTCACTCCCTTTACACCATCTCTCTCTCTCTCTCTCTCTCTCCCTCCCCCTTTACCCCATTTCCCACCCCCCTCTCTTTCTTCTCTTTCTCTCTCTCTCTCTCACTCTCTTTCTTTCCCTTTACCCCATTTCTCTCTCTCTCTCTCTCTCTCTCTCACTAGAACAGTATTATGCTGTACTAATTTAAAAGTACCACAGAGGAGCACGCAGTCCAAAGCTCAAAATGATGTATCAAAAAACGGATATATCATTTCATGAGCAGGAAAATTAAGGAATCATAGTTGCAAATGGAAATGGAGCCCAAATACCAGAATACTGATGCCTAGTTACTACACTGGTGTACCTAATAAACTGACAACAAAATGTATTATAAGAAGAAATTCTAAAAATTTGAACAAACAACCTTCTAACTGCGATGAACTGATCGTTGTCTTACTTTCTAATGACCGCAAACTAATTCTTGACAACAGGGAGCCAGTAACGAAATTATACATCAGACATCTGTTTGCAGAGTTTAGTTAATTATTTAGTTGTCTGTTGGGGAAGGGAGTCACAGTGGTCACCTGGTTTAACCCCATGCTCTGGATACCATCAGTGTAGAGTTTCGCATGTTCTCTCTGTGTCTATGTGGGTTTCATCCAAGTTGACTAGTTTCCTCCAAACCTCAGTAAACCTCCAGGTAATTTGTCCCTGAATTGGAAAGTTCTGAGTTCAAATCCCAATATTGCTAAGCTGTCACTGCTGGGCCGCTGAGTTGTATAAATGAGATAAATTTAGGTCACTCTGAAGAAGTGTGTCTGCCAAATGCCATAAAAAAGGATAATGTAAATGTATGAGTTTGTGAATTTATGTGCTGCCCTGTGATAAGTCTATTCCCACTTCATGCCCAGGATTGGCTCTGGATTCTTCAAGAACTTAGATTCCTGTTCTTGGTCGATATTAATGGAACGTGAGATGGTCCTCTGCTGGATTTTTGAGTTAGTTAGTTAGTGTAGACTTGATTGATTTAATGATTTAATGATTAACTTAATTTATTCCACGGCCACGATTGCTAGGCCCCTGAGCAAGGCCTTTAACTCAACTCAACTACTTAGTTGTATGAATGAGATAAATGTACGTTGCTGTGGATAAAGGCATCTGCCAAATGTCATGAATGTAAGGATCGATTTTATTTGATTTTTTGCTAATAGCACTATTTGCTAAACATTTGAGATTATGCATGTAAATCCAAGGAGAGCAGCAGTTTCTGAAGATCAGTTTTATTTGTCATGTCTGTCAAACAATGACAAAATCACACAGTACAAGCAAAAACAAAAAAATATAACTGCACCATTAAAAACATACAGTATCAGTACACAGGAGTTCATAATAAACTGTAATAAGGCAACGTGTGTTTATGTGTTGTACACAAAAATCTGCCTTTACTTCATACATCATTCAAAATCCCTGTTACTTAAAATATCTAAAATAATAGTGGTTCCTTCAGTCACATTCCTTCTTATTAGCTTGCTTTGCGCTTCACTGCCTTTGACTGGCTTTTGGGTCCTGTTACAGGTTTCTTCTTCTTCTTCAGACTCACCTCCACTGGATAATGATCGCTAATCTCCAGAGCCTAATGAAGACACAAGCATTCGGTTCTTTAAAGTGTAACAGAAACTTTATCATGTGAGAAATATTAGCTAGACATTCTTGTCTTGGTTAAAATATGGACTTGTTCTGCTTTTAACTGGGATGAAAGATGAAGTTCTGTGCTAGAAGCCTGCTATAAACAGAATACCACACACACACATGCACATGCACACACACAAACAAAAACAATAGCATGGTTAGTTATAGAGAATGTGCTTGTGGTAGACTGGATGACTGGAAAAGAAACACTAGATATTGTAAACACTGAGGTTTGGCCCTGGTGTTGGATTAGTGATACATATTGTTTGTAGCAAGTCCGGGAAAGGAATTACGGAAATTCACCAGACGTGTGGAGAGCTCTGCCTTGACCTTTAATCCCATTATATGTGACACCCTGGGGAAAACCCTTTACATGATCAAATTTGAATATATACATATATATAGTTATGGAACTAAAAATGTGTTATTTTTTGTCTGTCTCAATCAGAAGTAAGACTAAACCATTTTATAACCCCCAAAAAGGAGATAATATTCACCGCATTTAAAGATTTCATTTCAAGTCCAATGACACATATCCCCACCGCTACATACACTTACTGTCCAATTTAATAGGAGCAACTGCATAAATGAGCAATCATGTGGCAGCAGCATGATGCATAAATACTATATACAGCTCAAGAGCTTCAGTTAATGTTCACGTCAAACATCAGCATGAAGAGAAACACTGATCTCAGCGACTGTAACGTTTTGTTTTTTAACATGTTTGTAGGCTGGTTTGAGTATTTCAGAAACTGCTGATCTCCTGGGAATTTCACACACAACAATACCAGCGTTAAGGTCCTAGAGATAATGTTTTCCTTCTATTGTGATGTTTGATGTGAAAATTAACTGAAGCTATAGACCTGTATTTGCATGATTTCATGCACTTCTGCTGCTACAGGATTTGCTGATTAGATAACTGAGTGAATGTACAGGTGTTCCTATTAAAATGGATAGTGAGTGTACATACTTAATTTTACTTCTCACTACTTCTCAATTTTAAAGAAATATAAATTCAGAGTAGGGAATAAGTTAAAACCCTTATCAGCATCCTCCACATCAGGCTCTGTCTCATCACCCAAGGTGAAATCCCCTCACAGCAATTAAACACATCCTTCATCACTGTCTCTTCACTCGTCTAGTCACACTAACATCTGTGTCTAAATATCTATTAATAAATCAGTCTGGCTTATGTTGGCTGAATTTCCTTCATGTTAGATCATTAAAAACTTGCTACTAAACCAATTACTGTAAATATCTAACATAAATTGTGAGAATAGTTTTTTTAGCTCCAAAGATTTTAGATATTTTGAGGCAGACTGATCAAATTTGTTAACTAACTATTATAGCTAATTTACACCGATCAGCTATAACATTATGACCACCTCCCTAATATTGTGTTGGTCACCTTTTTGCTGCCAAAACAGCCCTGACCCATTGAGGCATGGACTCCACTAGATCCCTGAAGGTGTGCTGTGGTATCTGGCACCCAGATGTTAGCAGCAGATCCTTTAAGTCTTGTAAGTTGTATGGTGGGGCCTCCATGGATTGGACATGTTTGTTCAGCACATCCCACAGATGCTCAATTGGATTGAGATCTGGGGAATTTGGAGGCCAAGTTGTTGCTGCTTGGTCTTGAGCTACTGGTCTGCGGCTGTGCAGGCCCATACGCGGCAAACTGTGATGCACTGTGTATTCTGACACCTTTCTATCAGAACCAGCATTATCTTTGTCAGCAATTTGAGCAACAGTAGCTCGTCTGTTGGATCGGATCACATGGGCCAACCTTCTCTTCCCATGTGCATCAGTGAGCCTTGGCCACCCATGACCCTCTCATCGGTTCACCACTGTTCCTTCCTTGGACCACTTTTGATAGATACTGACCACTGCAGACCGGGAACACCCCACAAGAGCTGCAGTTTTGGAGATGCTCTGATCCAGTGGTCTAGCCATCACAATTTGGCCCTTCATCAAACTCGCTCAAATCCTTACTCTTGCCCATTTTTCCTGCTTCTAACATCAACTTTGAGGACAGAATGTTCACTTGCTGCTTAATATATCCCACCCACTAACAGGTGCCATGATGAGGAGATACTCAGTGTTATTCACTTCACCTGTCAGTGCTCATAATGTTATGGCTGATCGGTGTATTATGTAATGCTTTTATAATCTTTGCAAAATAAAAAAAAGCATCACAATATAAAGCAAGGTTAGAAAGTTAAATACAGTATATTTCTTTCTTAATATATAAATGACCAACTAGACAACCAAACTGTTTGTTTATAGCATTCATTATTTGTAAGTAATTGAGTTTTTATGGACAGATTTCTTCAACTTCCTGAAATGTGCAAGGAAAACAAGTGGTAATTTGCTCAAAAGCAAAAGTCAAGGACACCCTATTTCCTTTTTAGCCTCAGTTTCATACCAAGCTATAACTGTAATGAAGACTCTAAAGTGATTCTGATATTGCATGCGTTTTGATGCTCTTACCGTTTCCTCCGACAGCTTATAGGCGTCTTGGAAGTTAAAGGGTTTTGCTGATTTCGACACTACTGCCTTCAACAGCTTGTCCTTGTACACCACAATCCTACAGGAATGTTCAGTTATTAAAGGATTACAGAATGAAGTACAAAGGTATACAGTTTCATTTGTCCTCCAAATGGCAGCTATTAATGTTAATTTAACAAGATTAAGCAGTAATATTGACAAGCTGGGATAAAATTGTATGAAACCTGTCGTATGTATGGTCGTTGGACTGGCTGGCTGTGGTGTCCACATCATCCCCTATCAGCCAGTGGAAGTCTGGGTCACCACGGATCCTGATCTTTTTCATCTTCTTCTTGGAGACGTACGCACCATCTGCATTAAAGTCCCCCAGCATCATTATATTCTGTAAGGCATGTATACATGTTCATTTCATGATATTTACTGATTTTGACTTCATTATAGGATTCAGATTCACTGAAAATAAGACTTGTTCAGGGTGTATTTCATATATGTAATGCCAATATGGCATAAATACAAGTAAAAAATTTCTTTAATTGGTCTATTAATAAACCAAAATGTTAAACAAATTATTTTATTAGTATTTTATTTTAATAATTATTTATTATTTTATTATTTTAAAGAAGAAAGAATTAAAGTTTCTGCCTGTTGGGTTTTAATTAAGTAAAAAAGAAAGAAAAATAGAAATAAATATACAAAAAATAGTTCATTTTGACAGTGAAATTTTTTCAAGACTGCAAACAATGGATAAGTAAAAGCAATCTGATTAAAACTCGCTCAGCATCAAAAAATGTATAGTGTTTTTTGCTTGTGTGTTTTCGCCTTGTCGTTTGAAAACTTTATTTTTTTCTTAATTGATTAATAACTGCTTAATAATAACTCACTCTCATATAGTCTGTCGTAAATCATGGTGCATTCAAGTCATGTCGGAAAGATCGTATTTACGAGTTGAACCAACATAAAATGTCAGCACAAAGTCGTAATTACGAGTGGGAGAAAACTGAATTTTCTTTGAGCTCTGAGATTTTCTAAGTTGGGGGGGGGCGTGTCAGTAAGAAAACATGGTGGATGCAGTAAATGTATCTAAATTGAACGTTTACATACACTATATTGCCAAAAGTATTCGCTCACCTGCCTTGACTCGCATATGAACTTAAGTGACATCCCATTCCTAATCCATAGGGTTCAATATGACGTCGGTCCACCCTTTGCAGCTATAACAGCTTCAACTCTTCTGGGAAGGCTGTCCACAAGGTTTAGGAGTGTGTTTATGGGAATTTTTGACCATTCTTCCAGAAGCGCATTTGTGAGGTCACACACTGATGTTGGACGAGAAGGCCTGGCTCTCAGTCTCCGCTCTAATTCATCCCAAAGGTGTTCTATCGGGTTGAGGTCAGGACTCTGTGCAGGCCAGTCAAGTTCATCCACACCAGACTCTGTCATCCATGTCTTTATGGACCTTTGGTTTGGCTTTGTGCACTGGTGCACAGTCATGTTGGAAGAGGAAGGGGCCAGCTCCAAACTGTTCCCACAAAGTTGGGAGCATGGAATTGTCCAAAATGTCTTGGTATGCTGAAGCATTCAGAGTTCCTTTCACTGGAACTAAGGGGCCAAGCCCAGCTCCTGAAAAACAACCCCACACCATAATCCCCCCCTCCACCAAACTTTACACTTGGCACAATGCAGTCAGACAAGTACCGTTCTCCTGGCAACCGCCAAACCCAGACTCGTCCATCAGATTGCCAGATGGGAAGCGCGATTCGTCACTCCAGAGAACGCGTCTTCACTGCTCTAGAGTCCAGTGGCGGCGTGCTTTACACCACTGCATCCGACACTTTGCATTGCACTTGGTGATGTATGGCTTGGATGCAGCTGCTCGGCCATGGAAACCCATTCCATGAAGCTCTCTGCGCACTGTTCTTGAGCTAATCTGAAGGCCACATGAAGTTTGGAGGTCTGTAGCGATTGACTCTGCAGAAAGTTGGTGACCTCTTCGCACTATGCGCCTCAGCATCCGCTGACCCCGCTCCGTCAGTTTACGTGGCCTACCACTTCGTGGCTGAGTTGCTGTCGTTCCCAAACACTTCCACGTTCTTATAATACAGCTGACAGTTGACTGTGGAATATTTAGGAGCGAGGAAATTTCACGACTGGATTTGTTGCACAGGTGGCATCCTATCACAGTTCCACGCTGGAATTCACTGAGCTCCTGAGAGCGACCCATTCTTTCACAAATGTTTGTAAAAACAGTCTGCATGCCTAGGTGCTTGATTTTATACACCTGTGGCCATGGAAGTGACTGGAACACCTGATTCTGATTATTTGGATGGGTGAGCGAATACTTTTGGCAATATAGTGTATCTCAGAAGCTGGTTTCAATTTAAGAAAGTTAATTGTCTGCACAAAATATGATAGTAATGTATGATTACAATATAATATGTAATGATAAAGTTTACAGTGGCTTGACTGATTGATTAACAGTTGATTAAAATCATAATCATGCCCGATGTGCATTCTTTGCTCTTCGTTTTCTAGATAGAGTGTATTTTTTTGTAGTTAATTAAGACAAGGCACACGTCCATAATTGCTCCATATGCGTCAAGTGACTTGAATGCATCTGATGTCATAATTACGACTTCCCAATTCTTTAAAAAAAACTTCCCAGAAGGAATTGAATGTACAGTTATAGTACCTGGCCCTCACTTGCACTACATACCCTGATTGTCTCTTAAATTTAATGACAAAAAAACTTCAGAAATGCTGCACTGAATATTTTAGGGTTTAACCATTAAAAATAATAATAAATTAACAAAGTGTCTTTAAACTCTTTCAGTGACCAGTTTTCCATTCAGGATATTTAGAGTATTTTACTCACGTTAGTCTTCCACTTCTCAGTGACAGCCATGCACACATCATACAACTCATCTATTTCTTTCTGTGAGTCTTTGGGCTTTGTGTGGACCGGAATCAATACCAGGTCATTTATCACTAGAAACACAGACACACACACACACACCACAAACAAGTTAGGACACGTTTGCATTCTTGACGTCATTTTAAAATGTACTGAATGTACCAAATGTTTCTCTCTTGTCCTGGTTTGGTCAAAAAGACAGAATGTTTACCTCTCTATTCTTTTCAAAGATTCAGATAAGGGGAATTCTTTTTTTTCCCCAGCTCTACGTGTTTATCTTTAGCTTATCTTCAACAATGATCAGCATTTTTGTTTTTTAAAATCAATGGGATAATGCCTTTAAAGTGATACTTTGGCAGAAATGAAATACAGAACCAGTTAGCAAAAATGTTAAACTGGTATCTAGAAGAATCAATCAGTTGTTATCTGCAAGTCCTTGTAGCTCCTGTGTGGAACTAAGGAAGCAAAATTCAGGGCCATAAAATGTTGTGTGGTCAATCAGTGACATTTGGTTTAAAATGGAATATTTGGTTTCTTTCTCAGCTGCATGTTTAATATATCACTTTAATAGACCAATTTCCATTCTGTAATGTTTGCACATTTTGTACTGTTACTATATGTAACATAATTGCACATCATGTTACTGCAGTTAACATATAACCTGTTGCACATTGCCAAAAGTTTTGGGACACCCTTCCAAATCATTGAACCCAGGTGTTGTTTTTCAGGGGTTGGGCTCGGCCCCTTAGTTCCAGTGAAAGGAACTCTTAATGCTTCAGCTTCATACCAAGACATTCATGCGCCCAACTTTGTGGGAACAGTTTGGGGATGACCCCTTCCTGTTCCAACATGACTGCACACCAGTGCATAAAGCAAGGTCCATAAAGACAAGGATGAGTGAGTTTGGTGTAGAGGAACTTTACAGAGTCCTGACCTCAACCCGATAGATACACCTTTGGGATGAATTAGAGTAGAGACTGTGAGCCAGACCTTCTCATCCAACATCAGTGCCTGACCTCACAAATGCAGTTCTAGGGGAATGGTCAGAAAATTCCCATAAACACACTCCTAAACCTTGTGGAAAGGGCAGGCCAACTCCATATTACATTCATGTGTATGTAAAGGCAGGCGTCCCAAAACTTTTGGCAATATAGTGTATCGCATTTCATTTCTATTTCTATTTCTATTTTTTTCCATTTAATTTGCAAGTCTATCTATCTATCTATCTATCTATCTATCTATCTATCTATCTATCTATCTATCTATCTATCTATCTATCTATCTATCTAAATGTAGTTTATTTATTTGCACCATCTAAGGTGGACTAAGCTGGGTTTTCAGTTGAATATGATACATAAGTGTGTACATGACACATAAAATCTTGAATCTAGAAATATGAATCTTCCTCATGTGGAGACTTCAACTGTAATGATTTCTGACTTCAGCTATAATGTGACAATTGCAAGGAGTTTCCTTTTAGGGCTCTTTGGCAGTCCTGGGATTTGAATACAGCCATTCAGTCAAAAGCACCAGAGCTTAAGCTGCTGCACTTTAAATATAATACTTATATAAAGAAACAATGCATTTAATTCATTCATTTAACTCGAATGTGAATCATTACTTCTGTCAGATAATCTGAAGCGCAGAATGAAGGGCTCTCGCGCGAAGGCGTCCTCGTCTCCTGCCTGGTTGTCTTCATATTGGTATGTGTCAATCAGCTTGACCTCGTCTGATCTAATACATGTAACACAGAATGTCAAAATTATTTCCTCTATTTCACTGAACATCTTTCAACATGAGTACACAGTCATACAGAAACAACGTGTATCTTTATCATAGTGTTAACATGATGGCAAGAATATATTTATTTAAAAAAAACTGCAAGTGAATCTGCCAGTCATAATTATAAACACTTGGCATGCAATTTGAATATGCTAACCCACATTTTATTAAATACCTCTCAGACAGTTTGTTATTTTCTGTTTGCACCTGCACACAATACTTTTAAGTAATATAGTCGGTCCTGTTTCCTACAATATTGATAAACTACAAACATTTGTAAACCCATAATGGCCCTGACCAGGCAGTTACTAATGCTGGAAATGCATCACTGCTGTTTTTGTCCTAGAAGCCTTATATCTGACTGATTACATGTACTTGCATGAAGAAGGAAAGGAAAATAAAAAAGAAAGGAAAAGAAAAGAAGAGAAAGGGACAGAAAGAAAAGGAAAGGAAAATAAAGAGAAGAGAAGAGAAGAGAAGAGAAGAGAGAAAAGAAAAGAAAAGAAAAGAAAAGAAAAGAAAGGGAATAAAACATAACTTTCTGCCTAGTTTCAAGTTCGTTCAATCAACCGAGACATGCTTGTTTAGACTTGTATTGGCACTAAGACTAAATATAGATAACGAGTAATGGACGGGCTTAAGGCTGTTTTTGCACTTCTGAATACCACTTGTTTGTAAATGGTACTATTTGCAGTTGTCCCAGTTTTACGTTCGAAATTTGGGGCCACGCCTCCTACCTAAATCTGATTAACATGTGGAGTGATAATAAACTATATTTAAACCTGCTGGCTGCCAGATGCAGGAATAAAAACACCATCCTTTCAGCAGGCTTTGCTGCGTTCCTTTTAGTAACGTAATATGCGGTTTGGGACGCAGCCCAAGTATTTTATCCTTTGAGGCAGTGATTATCTGTTGCTGTTGTTGTGGTTTCCTCGGAATTACAAACCTGTTATGAGATTAAAAAAACTCTTTAGTGCACATTAACCTAACTGTCATAGTGAACTAGTGTATAGAGAAACCTCACTGTCTTTTTAACTAGCGTGTTAATGTTACACATTCGACCATTAGCTGAAAAGCATTTAGCTTCTCTGTTTTTTCTGACCTGATTGTCAATGCCGCACGCTGCATGTCTGCTGCAAAACCACAGCAGTGAAGCAACAGAGGCAGCTAGCACTCTAATACAAGCTACTCAGACTTCTCTGTTATGACATCTCTGTTAAACTACTAGACATTTTAGTGTGCATGCTTTCAGGTGGGATGATGGAAGCTGTAAAACTGGGCTATGAATTTCTCAGAAACTCAGGAATATCTCTCTTGTAACTCAATAATTATATATATATTGATATTGAAATGTTTTTTTAACAAAAATATATACACTGGTCAGGCATAACATTATGACCACCTGCCTAATATTGTGCTGGTCCCCCTTTTTGCTGCCAGAACAGCCCTGACCCATTATGCACTGTGTATTCTGACACCTTTCTATCAGAACCAGCATTAACTTCTTTAGCAGTTTGAGCAACAGTAGCTCGTCTGTTGGATCGGATCACACGGGCCAGCCTTCGGGAACTGACCACTGCAGACTGGGAACACCCCACAAGAGCAACTTTAGAGATGCTCTGATCCAGTTGTCTAGCCATCACAATTTGGACCTTGCTTAATATATCCCACCCACCCAGGTCCCACGATGAGGAGATAATCAGTGTTACTCACTTTACCTGTCAGTAGTCATAATGTTATGCCTATAACCCTAGCTTTGAAGAATTAAGGAAGCGATTCAAGCCTATTGTTTTGAGCTTTTCAACGTCATTTGTTTTGCTTTTGCTAGACCTGTGTGGCA
Source organism: Hemibagrus wyckioides (assembly GCF_019097595.1). Taxonomy (NCBI): domain Eukaryota; kingdom Metazoa; phylum Chordata; class Actinopteri; order Siluriformes; family Bagridae; genus Hemibagrus; species Hemibagrus wyckioides. The sequence goes on along the minus strand of NC_080730.1, from coordinate 8,082,249 downwards.
TATAGTAACGTAAAATTGCGTCTTTGTTATACTTAGCAACTCAACGATAAATATATATACATGTATCTCGGTGCTGAAGTGCATGAAACATGTCCTAACCTGTGTGTGTGAGTGTGTGTTATCACAAGCATGTTTTCGTTTGAATTATTTGCATGCAGGAACTTTTTTGTTTTGCTTTTTTCCTTCTTTTTGTTTGAGCTATTCCTTTCAATAGTGATACTACACATATAAATTCACCTATAGAGACACGCAAATTGCTCCTTGTACAGTGAGCGCCCCAGGCTGGAGCTCAATTCCATGCTGTAGGGACGTTTCTTGTTAGCACTGTCGAACAAAAAATAGATCAGTGTTTGGAGAATAATGAATAAAAGCATGACAGTCTTTCTTGGCATTGATATTTAAAATATATGGACGTATGCATTGATCAGTTTTACAGACCCTGTGCTGTTCAACTTTTGCAGGAATTGAGCCATGGCCTTGCCTGTCTTGTCCACTACTTCAAGGATGACAATTATGCTATAGCGCGAAACAATCTACATGGGCATAAAAAAAAAAGAAATAGCGCCTTAATTTCAGGTATAGGAGTGGTAGATTACAGATGATTTGTAGTAAGTATGTTTTAAAAGGTAAAATAATGCATGTAAATTAATCAAGATTATTTATTAATGATTAATTTAATTTAAAAATAAAAGTTTTTACTGTACCCTCTACAAGGTTCTGTCAGGTATATATATATATATATATATATATATATTATTATCTTTTTTCCCTTTTTGTTATGGTTATTTTATTCAAGAAATTACACCAATAAACAGATTTAGAAGATTGTTCTTCCAGTACAAGGCAAAGATTTTCTCCTGAAATCTTTACTGAAATATCTGCTATAAAACCAATGGTTACAGCCAAGCCAATTTACATTTTAGTGCAATTTATACGCCAGTGAAATGCAAACTTGATGCTACTTTCTTGTTTGTGATTTTTATGGAAAATTATATATCACTAAATTTAAAAACCTCATTGACCGTAATTATATATTGAATTTTGTCTGGAAGAAATACAGTGTGTATTGTGATATTAACAGGAAGTGATGTAAAGAACATTGCGACATCTCCGTCGAAACACTCATAAAAACGGCGCTAATGTAATTACCTTTATGAGGTACTTTACGATGTTTTCATCTGACAGCTTACTTAAGCCGAGACGCCTGATGTTAAAGGCTGCAATCTTCATGATGATAGTCTATAGAAAAAGAAGATAAAGATCTGCTGGTCTGTAATTGAAAAGAACTTCCATGTAATAACTTCCATTTCACAAGCGATTGAAAGCTCGCGTCACACTGTTGTGAAGTACAACAATTCTGCTGTACTTCATTAATAACGCAAATTCCAAAAGATTTGTTTCATAAGCAGAAAAGCAAATTCTCAGGAAACAACCTTCCGTGCGAGAGACTCAAGCAATTCTAACCACAATGTCACATCTTGGTCCAAGAGGAAACACAAGAGTTTCACATCTCTCGGCTCATTCTAAACAGCAATAGTATGATATTTAGGGCACATTCATTCAAACTAAAAGGAAACAGTAATAGATTAATTATTAGCCCAAGCTTCCATGAACATTGGCAACTCATTAACAAAACTAAGATCTTCAATCTTAAAATACAATCTTAAAAGTAATACAGAGATATATCACTATACTCAGCCCTTTAATAAAGAGTTTCAAAATGCATCTTCTACTATTTTCTTAGCTAATTCTAGTCACTGAATAATTCATAGTAGCTACAGTTCAAGATAAATGATAGCCAGGGGGCAGTTAGTTTTTACTGGTGTTGTAATACATGATCTATTGCAATTCGATAATCTATTACAGTCTCGCTGAAATCTCACTTACTGTTATGCTTGCCTCTTGTTTTGTGTGCTCACTTCCCCGCTTCTTTTGTGGGTATGAAGCAGACGGAGTAGAGCAGATTGTTTACTTCCTGGATTTGAGCCACAGCCAACTCGCTTCTGCTACGCTTTACATACTGAAGGTTGCTGAACTGCACAGTGGGTGTGGACTGTCATGGGAACTATGTTTGTCTCATATAAAACACATGAAAGGGTTCTTTTGGTCAAATTTGAAAGTCATAATTGCTTTTGTGGTGAAACAGCATACAATATTATTATGCTGTACAGTAAAAACAATATATGTATAAAATAAAAAATAGCATAGTGTCCTGAGAAAATGAAGGTCCTCATGCCCTGTCCAGCTCTCTTTGTGTAATTGCATGTTTCCGTGTATCTCCTCCATGCTTTTGAAACTGTGCATGAGGAACACACAGAACCTTTTTTCCAACGGCACGTATGGATGTGCCATCCTGATGGAGCTGGGCTACCTGTGCAACCTGATTGGGTTGTAGATAGTTCCTCATGCTACAAGACTACGTCGCTGTACTTTGTCTTTATGTGTAGCACCTTTGGTCTAGGAGGAACGTTGTCTCACTTCACTGTGTACTGCATCAGCTATATATGGTTGAAGTGACAATAAAGCTTCTTTGACTTTGACTTGACTTGAAGTAGTAACAGGGATCCTAAAAAAACACATGAGACAAATCAATCAAGAGCAATTGTCTGTTGCCACTACCTTTGAAACTATTCGCTTTTTAGGGGGTTGTCTTGCTTTTGCCTATACCCCCGTTGTCACGTTCACACTTCCAGATATCCTGATAGCAGACTGATATCTCTAAAGTTTCACTGACTTAGCGATAAACTGTAAAGTAAAGTGTTCCCTTCATTTTTTAAGCATTGTATTTAAATACATTATACTTAAACAGACCATAGAAATACACTGATGATTACTGATGATTGGATGATTGGAATTATCCAATACAGTTAGGATCAATAGATCATTGATCATTTGTCCCTGACTGCTTAATGAAGTCAGGAGCAGAAGTCATTAACAGTTCATGTGGATTGTATGCTGTGTATGTCATGGGGTTGATGTACAGGTCCTCCCTTTCTGCCTGTTTGACGTGGATTGAAGTACAGTTCGTTTGTGTTCTTTCGTCAATCAGTGTGCTGTTGTTTGTGTTTCCAGGTAGATCTGTCATTCGTTTGTTTAGCCAATTGTGTGCAACCATTTCGTGTTAAGTCACTTAATTTTCTGTTCCATTTACACCCTGCTGTTTCTTTGTTTCAACGAGAAGCCGTATTATGAGTGTTCCTATTGTAAGTTCGAAGACTTGTTTCTCTTTTTGTGAAAGTCCAGTTTTTTCACTCATGCCTGTTTTTCCACTTTATTATGAATCACCATCCCAGTTTATTGTCACTCACCTTTTATTTTTTTTAACCTACATTATAGACTATACTATGTTGATTCACTTGCGTCATGCCTTGTTCGACTGCTGTTAAAATTTATCAATGAATTTTATTTAAAATTATTTCATTTTAACATGGTTAATAATTTTGTTGTGATTTTTTTTTTTGTCTTATTTATGAAATTTTTGGAATCTATTGTCTTATTTATGAACTATGACACCATGAATTTCTTATATTGAAGATTATTTATTTATTTTTAATTTAATACTCAAGTCCTTATAGCATTAAAAGTGTTGTTTGTGAAATGTTGGAAATGTTTTAGTCTTTGCTAATATTTTAACTTGTAGCTGCTATATAAATTTTTTATTTTATTTCAATTTATTATTAATATTCATTTTAATTCATATTTTAATTTCAATTTAATATTTTAATATTACTATATATTAATTCATTCTAATTTTCGATTTTAACTTAAGTGCTATATAAATAGATATTTAAAAGAATTTTAAAAAAAATATATAAGATTAAGGTTATTTTAATTTAATCGTGAAGTACACAGCACCCCTGCCTTTCGCCCAGTGTGTGCTGGGATATGCTCCAGCAGATCCTCGTGACTCTAATTAGGAATAAAGCGGGTATAGAAAATGGATGGATGAATGAAGTACAAAGCACTATAAAAACCTTCCACTCTGTGTTTTCCACATGCTCAAACTTGCCTAGACTTGGCATGCCTCATATTAGTTTAATACACATGTAACTATTGTAAAGTTATGTAATTATTTCTGTTGTTTTATTGCCAGCAGGATTACGGCACAGATAAGAAGGAAGAATCCACACACGCGTCCTTTTGTGAGGCAGTTAGCCTGGAGGTTTAGGTGATACATGTGTATCTTCGATACAGTTAGGTCAGCATGAGTGATTCATTCACGAGGAGAAAAATTGCTAACAGTTATTAGCACAGGTGAATGAATAGTGCTGGTTCTCTGTCTGTGTCTGAATTTTTGTGATTTCACAGTTCTCCAGGAAGGCAAATGATTGATCAGCAAGTTGCTCAACTGGATTCTCTGTCACTTGTAAGTCACTTCAACTAACTACATCTGCTAAATCAATACAAATCAATAAATATTTTTTTAAAAAATCTTTATACTATACATGCATTGTCTTTATCACTCTTATCATTAGCATAACAAACTGGGACCTAAAATACAGTCCATTGCATAAGTTTTCACCCCCCGCTGAAATTTTCCAGATTTTGTCGTTTTATATCCTGTACATGAAATGGACTTAATTGGAATTGTGTCATAAATCTACACAAAACAGCCCATAATATAATAAAGGTCATGGTTTTCATAATAGAATAAAGGTGAGGGCAAATACAGTACACAAATTTAAAAAAAAAAAAAAAAAAAAGTGATTTTGTAAATCATCATCATCATTGTCTCCCGCTCATCGGAGCCGGGTCACGGGGGCAGCAGTCTAAGCAGGGATGCCCAGACTTCCATCTCCCTAGACACTACATTCAACTCTTCCGGTGGAATTCCAAGGCGTTCCCAAGCCAGCCAAGAGACATAGTCCCTTCAGCATGTCCTGGGTCTTCCCCGGGGTCTCTTCCTCGTGGGGCATACCCAGAACACCTCCCCAGGGAGACATCTAGGAGGCATCCGAAACAGATGCCCGAGCCACCTCAACTACTGGTCCCTCTCGATGTGGAGGAACAGCAGCTCTACTCCGAGCTCGGGTGACAGAGCTCCTTACCCTACCTCTAAGGGAACGCCCTGCCACCCTACGAAGGAAACTCATTTCGTCCACTTGTATCCGTGATCTCAACCTTTCAGTCATGACCCAAGGCTTCCATAAGTATTTGCCCTTTTTGTTGAGAAATATCTAAATTACTTCTGGTGCCATCAGAAAGCACATGGTGGGTGGGGGTGAAAACCTATCTATATTTAGAACTAGAAAGACATATACAGCATTCAGTTAATAAACTGAGGTAAATACTTCATTTCCAGGATAGACGTTACACATAGCCGTGGAATTTGCGTCTTTTAATTTTGCACTGGACCCGGAGCAACATGATTAATGAAGCAAATTTTTGTGAAATAGTCACAAGTCTGCCTTCTTATCCAAATTCTTTGCTGTAAATAGCTTCCTCGTTCGATTCTCGTGGACTTGCAGAGCTGGTTTAGAACACGATCCATACAGAGCAAAAAACAAAAAAACAAACGTCACTGGGTTTGTCTGCTGTAACATTATCGAGGCACCTATATGTATGTGGAATGGAGTCGGTGTGGTTATTAGTATACTGTATAATATGTAAATCTGCATTGAAACAATGTGAAAAATTTCTAACTCAAACCTTAATGTGTAAATTTCTAAAATAACAATATTTGACAGAAGTATAAGAAGATTTTAGCTTGTATTAAAAAGACAGAGGGTGAGATACCTTTACGTGTATTGTGTGATTGACTTCATATAGAGTAAGAAGGAAATTTTGCCCGTTTATTGTTTGTTTGTTTGGCTGATATTCATTTCATTCACCAAAGCGAGACGTGTTAAATTTGAATGAGTTTATAAGTAATGAGAAAATGACTGCCAATCTGATAATACTAAGAATTTTGTTAATGAAGCTTTGCGTGTTTTTTGTTATCTATGGCTGTTTCCTCAGACTGTCCCTCCTTCCTGCTTTGAAGACAATGTTTATTGGGCCCCTATGCTCGTGTTTGGGGCTGGGCCAAGCACATACAAACCCACACACCCTTGGCTAATCAGATGGCAGGATGCCGCTATAAGTTGTGTCTCAGTTGTAACTTTAGGGTCAGACGGTTGGTTTCCTGTGGAGTTTGCCTTTAATCTCTGAAAGTAAGTCCAGTTTACTTGTCCCGACAACCTTGTGTGTTTCCATGTATTGTTTCTGCTGTACAATTAAGATAAGCATATTTTTAAAAAATCACTGAACAGGTTTTTGGCATGTCAGTCATTTGGATGTGAAACACAATGCCTTTCTATTACGTAAAGAACAAAAATCAGTATTCGAGACCCTTTCTCAGCTTGTTATGTTTTGAAACCGGAACATTTACTCTGGTAAACTTTATGTGGAACTGAATTGTGGGTAATCAGGTCAATATTACGGGCTATTAATCAAGGAATCATTATTCTAGTGTACTGCAGCCTGAAGGTGTGAAAGAGCTTGTAAAGGTGAAGTACTCTTAAGTTCTGCTTTTCTCATCTTGTGTTGTTTTACTAGGAATTTACACAATGCTCCTTTTTTTCCTTTTTAGAGGTTTTCTCCCCCCAAGGCACCATCTGTCACCTGCTAGTGATTACTGTGAATGGTTACTACGGGGGGAAAAAACCTACATTTTCTACATGTCTTTTTGTCCAGCACTTTACATTTGACATTGTTGTAACTTAAGAGCTCAAGTTCTATTTCTAAGGAAAGACAAAAGCAACAAAAGCAGGTTTTTATTTTTTTGTAGTTTAGTATAGGTACTATAGTAAGAGCACAGCTCTGGTTTAAATGTGTTTGTTAAAGGCTTTGTGATCAGCGACTTGCTTTTCTAAATAATTTTTTAATGAGTGACAGATGCTGAATGAAGTCTCATTGTGCTGTCGGAGGCAAAACAACTACTTAATCATAACAAGTCAGGCCAGAAATCTTAACAACTTGTATATTGCATTCCACATATAATCTTTGTAAATAGAAATCCATGTCTGCCGTTGTGTATTAAAATGACGCCATCCACTGAATGCAGGTGATGAATTATGTAATTTAACACTGAATCAGATGTGTAGATTAAAGTACTGTTTTTGGTTGTAGAGCGTAGGGAGTAGTACCCTGACCACATTAACACTATAATGAGTTTTCCCTCTTTTTATCTTCTTGTGTTTTCTTCCTCAAACCCCTCTGAGACTATATGCATTTGAGAAAAGTAGTTACATGTGTTAGCTTGCCTTAACAGTATCCTGATACACAATGAATGCATTCTTTATCCTGTTTTAAACATGTCTGATAGATGCAATAGAACGTCTAATGTTTATTCAGACCAAAGGTTTCCAGCCTCCTTTTTTCTTCTTTCTTTCTTTCTTTCTTTCTTTCTTTCTTTCTTTCTTTCTTTCTTTCTTTCTTTCTTTTTTGCAGTTAAAAGAGTTAAAAGCACCTTTAGGGAATGCATTAAAAATGTTATAGTTATTTTTTTATTTTAGTTTCAATTTTAGTCGTCATTTTAGTTTACAAAAATCTACCCATTATTTATTTATTTTCTCGATTAATATATATTCATGTGAATTTTTTTAAACGAGTCATTTGTTTCTTTTTCACACAATTCATTATTTTCATTTCTAATTTTCCCACAAAATAATAGTAAATAATAATCAATATATTGATAGTAAACAACACATGATTTGTATTTCGCTTCAACAGTCATTTATTTTCACCTGATTTAATTATTTTCACACAATTCATTTATTTTTGACTTATTAATGAGCCATTTATTTACAAAAGATTCCTCTTTCACATGTGATTATTTAGACATTTATTGACACTGAATTTATTCTAATTTATAGCATATAACATGTAGCAATTTTGTTTATTTTTGCACATCATTTATTATTTTCACATCATTGATTTATTTTCACATTATTTTTGACACATGGTTTATTCAGTATTTCACATGAAATTCTTTTCCACATGGTATTCCGTCGCAGGTAATTGCATATTACTCACATAATTCCATGGAAAATGTATGTGGTAATCTGTGTGTAAGGGTACATGAACATAAATAAAGCCTTGGATCAAAGGAATTTATTAACACTCCCCTTAAAATAGGAAGAAAGATAAGATATGGTGACTCTCTGCCTGCTCCACTGTTTTCCCCAAAACTACACAAAGCAGGTGTTAACTGAGTCGTGAGCTGTTTGGCTGTTTGTTGACACTCAGTAAAGGAGGGGAACCAAAACTATCATCTAAATATGAATTTAAAAGTACCTAACTTTTCTGTAGCAAGTTTCATAAACCCAGAGTGTATTCAAGCTATTTACTGATGTATTATTACAATTGGCTTTAGATATTTCTTTAATAATTATATTTATTATTGAGTTAAATAGAGAAAGATTAAATTATAGAGAGAGAGAGAGAGAGAGAGAGGGAGAGGGAGAGAGAGACTTTGGCTTGTAGGCACGGAATTTGTAATAATATGATAATTAGCATAAAGAAAGAAAGATGAATGAATGAATGAATGAATGAATGAATGAATGTGTGGATGAATGGATGGATGGAGGGATTAGAAAGAAAAAAGAAAAAAAATGAAGAATGGGTGGATGGAAAGATGAGAGGAAAAGAAGGGAAAAAAAGGAATGAAGAAGGATCGGTGGATGGTTGAATGAATGGATGGATGGAAGGAGTGATGGATGGTAGATGAATGGGCATATGGATGGGTGGGTGGACGGATGGTTGAATGAATGGATGAATGGATGGATGTGTGGATGGATGAGAAAGAAAGAAAGAAAGAAAGAAAGAAAGAAAGAAAGAAAGAAAGAAAGTAAAGAAAATAAATAAAATAAAGAAAATAAAATAAATAAGTAAATAAATAAAATAAATAAATAAATAAATACATAAAGGAATGCATAAAGAAATAAAAGAATAAATAAATGAATACAAATATTCATTAATTACATTTTAAAAAAAAGTAAATTCAGTTGATGAGATGAAAATAAAAGGTACTTTAAATAATTACATCACCATCTGAAGAAGATACTTTGTTCCATGATAATAAACTGCGTCTTCTTTAGAATTTCCCGATATAAATGTAACACAGTGTTACGGACAATATTTGATAGAATAATCTTTCTATAGCTCACAGTGAAATGAAACATGAAAAAAGTTGATGTGCGAATGTGAAAAAAGTGCCTTTTGTTCCATTTTCTTAAAATCCTGCAAACAATAATTTCCACGCTTATTTCCGTCAAGCAGGAATCATGAAAATCGCCGCTTTCAACATTCAGAAATTCGGAAAGAGAAAATTATCAGACCCTGCCGTTGTGCAAACACTTATTAAGGTAAAGACAGTCACTTTTGATGTGCAGTATGATGTGTTGTCTGTGTCTAACATGTGAGGAGCCACTTTTCCAAACATTAAAGTCTGTTTCGTGTTTCAGATAGTGTCACGCTATGACATCATTCTTATCCTGGAGGTGGTGGACGCCAGCGGGAAAGCAGTCGACAACTTTATGAAAAAACTTAATAAGTAAGCTAGGATTTTTTAAACATCTAAAGATAGTTAACATTCTCCTTAAACTGAGGCTTACATTTGAAGGACCCTTCTTCCTGCAGGGCGAACCCACAGCACCAGTACAGCATGAAGCTCAGTGTACGTCTGGGAAGGACCATTTACAAGGAGCAGTTTTTGTTCCTTTACAGGTAAAAGTGTGTTTTATGGGAGAACACCATACATAGTTTAGAAAATGAGGACGCAGTTTCACAATTTGAAACACTGATTAGAATACACCACAGCCTAAATGATATATTTTGTCTTAGCATGTTTGCCTCGCACCCGGGATTGGGGATTCCTTGGATGTTCCCCCCATATCCCCAGGGGTTTCCTTCCCCAGTCTATATACCTGTGATGTAGGCTGATTGAAATCTCTAAATTGTCCGTAGTATGTGAACATGTGTGTGATGGGTTTGCACCCCGTCCAAGCTTGTGTCCTGAGTCCCCTGGGATAGGCTCCAGGCTCAATTAGTTCTTTCAATTAATTCTCTCTCTGTCTGGGAGTCTAATGTTGCTAACAGATATGAGAAATTTATAGCTACATTTTGTAAACAATTATATGCTCTCTAGTTTTGTACTATAGTGATTACTTTATTATTCTTTGCTTGGTCTAGAGGGTGAACAATGTCGGTTGAGATTTCTCTGAAAGTTTTACTTAGACTTGAGCATATCAGCATTAAGGCAATATTAACCACAAGAAGCATTAACGTAGTATGGAAATAAATAACCACGCTTGAAGAGAGTGTAGGAAAATGAGTAGTTTATTATGAAGTGTAAAACAGACATGAGTTATTATCAAATTATAAGGACTGAGAACACAGAGTGTAAAACCCATAACTAAAAAAAGAAAGTCTTTTACACATATTTACTGCATGGTGCTAACAGTGTGAAAAGCTTTGAAATAAGGATCCAATACTGTGAAAAATAAGCAGTTCAGCTTGAGGTTGTATTTTCATTGATAGGGGTGATGTGGTGAAAGTGACTGACACTTATCAATACGAGGACAATCAACCTGGAGACGTGGATGCCTTTGATAGAGAACCTTATATACTGCATTTCTCGGCTCCTAACACAGGTAGGAATTAAACAAAGGGTGTTCAAATCAAAGGAATTAATCTTCTTTACTTTTCGGTCTCTTGTAAGCATGAGCATCAAAATATTTTATCTAAAATCTGGTCAACATTAACAGTGTCGGCCATTTCATCCCTAAAAGCTGAAACTGAAGAAAGGAGTGACAGCTAGTTTTCCTTATAAACAAAATGTAATACTTAGAATTTATTCACAATATTTACAAATTACAACTACTAAAGACTACCCGATTCTAATGATATGTCGTTCATGAACGATCCGTTCATTATTCATTAAATAAGTCAATAAATCGTTCATTTTGAACGGATCTTTAATATGACTCGTGAACAACGAGTCGACTCAGAGAGCGATTCGTTCGTTTTGTATTGACCGCGCATGCGCAACATCCTATAAGTACTCGAAATATGACTAGTCATTCGTTCATCACGTGACCACTGGTTTGGTCAATAATACTAATGTAATGTTGTATAATATTTAGGAATTATCATAAAATCATCAAAAAACATGTGCAGTGAACATTTTCTGAAAAATGAAAAAGTTCTGTTTGTGTTTATGTCAGTCTCGTTTTGGCCTTGGTTGATTTATAGTTTTGATTTATAGTTTTGTCTTATTCTAAATATGATCAACGTTTGAAGTAAATGTGTCGAGGTAATTGGATATTAACGCTGTCATTATATTCTGTTCTGAAATAAACAAAATGATCGAAATGACTCGGGGGGGAAAAAAAGATTCAAAGAACCGAGTCAGTAAAATGATCCGAACTCCCCATCACTAACTGTCACATGTTTAAATCTGACACGTCATGTTCGTGTTCATTCCTGATTTACTGATTGGTGGAAGGCAGTAAGGTTCCGCCCCTTTTAGACGGCTACCCCAGGTAAATGACGTGAGCTCTGTCCAATAAAATCCCAGTAAAGCTGTGGCTCTGGGCGGGGCTTAAAAACGGCGCGTCAAAAGCCTGTTAACCAATGAGTATTAATCTTTCATCCAATTTAAACAGCAGGTACACAAACACCTAATAGACACTAGTTGACGCACATGGCTGGTATGTGTATGTTTCGACCAGTTTAAATGAGGTTTGGTTGCTGGATGTGCTGATTCTGATCATAGAGTTTAATAAACAAACAGCGTGTGAGATATTTGTTCATTTGATTTGCTAAACTATAAAATAGTTTCTGCGCGCCAGGCCTCCTCACCTCATGTTCTACCTCAGTGATGCTCTTGTGGCAGAATAGCCACACTCCAAAATCAAGTGAAATACCTTATTAGATGAATGCCCATGTCAAATGTTTACACGGGCATATGGTGTATCAAGCAATGTATAAATACTGAAACTGCCATACAGGTTAAAATGGTCCCTTTAATGGAAAGCATTAGTATTAAGGGGGTTAGCTGGTTCCAGTAAGTTAGTTTTAGGCTTTACACTAAAATATTTGCTTGATAATTGATGATTGAATTTTACTGTTATACACCATATTCCCAAATATTTTGGGACACCCCTACATACCATTTAATCCAGGTGTTGTTTTTCAGGGGTTGGGTTTGGCCCCTTAGTTCCAGTAAAAGGAACTCTTAATGCTTCAGCTTCATACCAAGACATTTTTTTTTTAACAATTTCATGCTCCCAAATTTGTGGGAACAGTTTGGGGATGACCCTTTCCTGTTCCAACATGACTGCTGATGGCTGATGAGTTTGGTGACTGGCCTGTACAGAGTCCTGACCTCAACCTGATAGAACACCTTTGGGATGAATTAGAGTGGAGACTGTGAGCCAGGCCTTTTTGTCCAACACCAGTGCCTGACCTCACAAATGTGCTTCTAGAGGAATGGTCAAAAATTCCCATAAACACACTCCTAAACCTTGTGGAAAGCCTTTCCAGAAGAGTGGAAACTGTTATAGCTGCAAAGAGAGGGGCCAACTCCATATTACATATCATGTAAAGGCAGATGTCCCAAAACTTTTGGCAAATTAGTGTATTTCATGTATCATGTGAACTGAATAGTGACTTTGTTACCTCATGTATAATATATAATTACCAAGTTTGTGTTGCTTTGTGCTATAATCTATTTAATCTCTCTCTCTCTCTCTCTCTCTCTCTCTCTCTCTCTCTCTCTCTCTCACTCTCTCTCTCTCTCTCTCTCTCTCTCAATCTCTCACTCTCTCTCTCTCTCTCTCTCTCTCTCTCAATCTCTCTCTCTCTCTCTCTCTCTCAATCTCTCTCTCTCTCTCTCTCTCAATCTCTCTCTCTCTCTCTCTCAATCTCTCTCTCACACTCTCTCAATCTCTCTCTCTCTCTGTCTCTCTCTCTCTCTCTGTCTCTCTCTCTCTCTCAATCTCTCTCTCTCTCTCTCTCTCTCTCTCTCTCTCTCAATCTCTCTCTCTCTCTCTCTCTCTCTCTCTCTCTCTCTCTCTCTCTCTCTCTCTCTCTCTCTCTCTCTCTCTCTCTCTCTCTCTCTCTCTCTCTCAATCTCTCTCTCTCTCTCTCTCTCTCTCTCTCTCTCTCTCTCTCTCTCTCTCTCTCTCTCTCTCTCTCTCTCTCTCTCTCTCTCTCTCTCTCTCTCTCTCTCTCCCTCTCTCTCTCTCTCTCTCTCTCTCTCTCTCATTTCTCTCTCTCTCTCTCTCTCTCTCTCTCTCTCTCTCTTTCTTTCTCTCACTCTTGCTCACTTTCTTTCTCTCTCTCTCTCTCTCTCTCTCTCTCTCTCTCTCTCATTCTCTCTCTCTCTGTCTCTCTCACTCTCTCACTCTCTCTCTCAATCTCTCTCTCTCTCTCTCTCTCTCTCTCTCTCTCTCTCTCTCTCTCTCTCTCTCTCTCTCTCTCTCTCTCTCTCTCTCAATCTCTCACTCTCTCTCTCTCTCTCTCTCTCTCTCAATCTCTCTCTCTCTCTCTCTCTCTCTCTCAATCTCTCTCTCTCTCTCTCTCTCTCTCTCTCTCTCTCTCTCTCTCAATCTCTCTCTCTCTCTCTCTCTCTCTCTCTCTCAATCTCAATCTCTCTCTCTCTCTCTCTCTCTCTCTCTCTCTCTCTCTCTCTCTCAATCTCTCTCTCTCTCTCTCTCTCTCTCTCTCTCTCTCTCTCAATCTCTCTCTCTCTCTCTCTCTCTCTCTCTCTCAATCTCTCTCTCTCTCTCTCTCTCTCTCTCTCTCTCTCTCTCTCTCAATCTCTCTCTCTCTCTCTCTCTCTCTCAATCTCTCTCTCTCTCTCTCTCTCTCTCAATCTCTCTCTCTCTCTCTCTCTCTCTCAATCTCTCTCTCTCTCTCTCTCTCTCTCTCTCAATCTCAATCTCTCTCTCCTCTCTCTCTCTCTGTCTGTCTGTGTGTGAAAGTGGTGAAAAACCTGGTTCTGGTGCCTGTCCATACAAAGCCTGAAGACTCAGAGAAAGAGGTGGATGAGCTGTATGATGTAGTCATGACTGTGAAAGACAAATGGAAAACAAATGTAAGTCAAAGTCAACTCTATATGTAATATATGTAATTACTAATATACGGTATACCTATCCAGATAAAAATCTACCTATTATACAGCAAACACAACATAATTAAGTGGAATGTGTGGGTTTAACTTAAATTAATTGGGGCAATTTTAGTGATTGAGTTTTAAAACTTGACCTTTAGGATTTGATCATATTTCATCATCTTCCAAATATTAAAGTAGCATCTGCATCAAACGAGAGAATTACATTAAAATGTTCCATGTTTGTTGCTTTAAGTTAAGGATTGTCAGTATTAAATGGATGTAGTCTAAAAATCATTAGACTACATGATTCATGGGCAGGATTTAAGAATTGCTTATATTGTTTTTATTCACAGAATATCATGATCTTGGGCGACTTCAATGCAGATGGCAGCTATGTGTCTAAAAAGGAGATGAAGGCAATTCGTATCTACACAGATAAAAACTTCCACTGGCTGATTACGGATAATGTGGACACCACCACGAGCACAAAGAATGACCACACTTATGACAGGTCTGTCCATATTGAGTTGTTGTGATGCAGTCATAGTGATCGGCATCAGGCATAACATTATGAGCACTGACAGGTGAAGTGAATAACACTGATTATCTCCTCATCATGGGATTTATTGTGGGATATATTAGGCAGCAAGTGAACATTATGTACTCAAAGTTGTTGTGTCAGAAGCAGGAAAAATGTGCAAGAGTAAGGATTAGAGTGAGTTCGACTAGGGCCAAATTGTGATGGCTAGATGACTGGATCAGAGTATCTCCAAAACTGCAGCTCTTATGGGGTGTTTCCAGTCTGCAGTGGTAAGTATCTATCAAAAGTGGTCCAAGAAAGGAACGGTGACAGGGTCATGGGCGGCCAAGGCTCATTGATGCACGTGTGGAGTGAAGGCTGGCCCGTGTGATCCAATGCAACAGACGAGCTACTGTTGCTCAAATTGCTGAAGAAGTTAATGCTGGTTTTGATAGAAAGGTGTCAGAATACACAGTGCATGACAGGTCAGAGCTGTTCGGGCAGTGAAAGGGGGACCAACACAATATTAGGCAGGTGGTCATAATGTTATGCCTGATCGGGGTATTATCGTGTTATGACAGATTTTTGTTTTGTGGACAAAAGTGTTATTTTACGTCGTATTATGCTAAAGCAAATAGAAAGAAAAAAACTTTGTCTAGTCCTTTATTGTTTAGTGATCTTGCTGCTATGCTCTCGAAAGATCTATAATTTTCATTAAATTTGCATGACTTATAATCACTCGACATTTATGTGTCTCTGTTTCCTTTAGGATAGTGGTGTATGGACAAAAATTGCTTGATGCCGTTGTGCCGAACTCCGCCAAACCGTTTAACTTCCCACAGGAATATGGACTGAATGAACCTGATGTGAGTAATTACTTTCCTTTTGTGTCTTTTAAAGTAATTTATTTCGTTTGTATTTGAGTTGCCATTTCCTTAAACAGTTGTATTGTGTAGGTGTATAATTATGAACCGCAGCCCATCTGTTGAGATGCACAATTTGTCAGACCATTGATTGGTATTGTGTCTGGTCAGGGCTTGGCCTTTTCTATTTGATAATGTAGAAGCAGCTGAGAAACTGTGCATAAGACTGTGTAAAAGGTTACAGTCAATAATTACACACATACAAAGTGACTTGTACAATATACAGACATACAAGAAGGGAGAGACAATGACGTGAAAATAATCTGGTCAAGGAACCCGTGGTCATATGTTTTGGTAGGCAAACTGGGAACTCTAAGAACAGTACATTGCTTAAACTGTACTTTACTGGGATTATATGTCATCAATCGACACACAATATACCATAATATTGTTGAAGTTAAAATAAATAAATAAATAAACGTTAATTTATTCAAGCACTTAAGCAAGGCCACTCATTTCCAGATACACAAATATGATCATACAATAGCAAGAATTAATCCTTGGGCTTCACTGAACACTTTTACAGGCACTTAAAGTGAGTGACCACTATCCAGTGGAGGTGGAACTGAAAGAAAGAAACGCCAGTGGTCCAAGTAAGCAGCATAATTCTTTATTTTGTACACGCCCATTATCAACTACGACCTAATACACAACACAAGAGTCACTTCAAATTACCAAAAAAAAAAACAACTCTTGCTTTAGAGTCTGCCAAACGCAGGAAATAGTCGATGACCGGACACAGAAAACCCTGCCTGAGGACCTGGAATAAAGGAACCAGTATATACCAAATAAAGGTTTTCTGTAAATAAATGCATGGCTGAAATGTTTAAAATTAAAATGTACATCATCTTAAAATCAGAGATCTTATGTGTTTATGTATGTCTTTGTTTATGCAATAAACTGTGACTCCACATAAAATACATACAAAAGTGTATTTATTTTATTTGCTTGTTTCCTTCTTATCCACACAGTAGGGTATTAAAAATGCTAGTTTGTGTACATTTGCATTTGTGGCCCCAAAGCAAAATCAAACGGCGTATTCACATAACGGTTCCCGAATGCAGGTAACTAACACTGCCGGTTCATTTCTTTCCAGACTTCTTGATTCCACCACCGCCTGTAACGAGCAAAGCAAAGACAAGATAAGATCATTAACTGTTTGCAAAACAACATGACTCGTGTTTAGTCACAGCTTGGTGTGTATGCAGAAAATGTGCGACATACTCTTCAGTGCTGCCATCTAGAGGTCATCTTCATTTCTCACTGACCGCATCATCAAGTACAAAATAGTGAGCTCCAGCACTACTTCATTCATTCAGCTATTTGGACACTTGATCTGTATATGTGCTTTAATAACTGCTTGTCAAATGACAAGCAATAAAAAAAATGAACAGAACCATTACATCCTTTCGGTTATTTACACCGATCAGGCATAACATTATGAGCATTAACAGGTAAAGTGAATAACACTGATTATTTCCTCATCATGGCACCTGTTAGTGGGTGGAATATATTAGGCAGCAAGTGAACATTTTGTCCTCAAAGTTGATGTGTTAGAAGCAGGAAAAATGGGCAAGTGTAAGGATTTGAGTGAGTTTGATTAAGGGCCAAATTGTGATGGCTAGACAGAGCATCTCCAAAACTGCAGCTCTTGTGGGGTGTTCCCGGTCTGCAGTGGTCAGTATCTATCAAAAGTATCCTGCAAGTCCTTGAAGTCCTGTAAGTATCCTTTAAGTGGAGGCTTATGGAGGCAACTTACAGGACTTAAAGGATCTGCTGCTAACATCTTGGTGCCAGATACTACAGCACACCTTCAGGGATCTAGTGGAGTCCATGCCTCGATGGGTCAGGGCTGTTTTGGCAGCAAAGGAGGACCAACACAATATTAGGCAGGTGAAATTAGCATTAAGATAATCAAAAGTTGGATTCCCAAATAACATACCACACACTATGCACTAATATCAGGTTCTATGTACTTCTGGGTTGTTGTTTTTTTTATTATTTACCAGAAGTATAAGCATCTTCCTGGTTGATGGCATGTAATGTAAAGCTGCTTACTTTAGTGGAATATGGGGAATTTTTAAAAACTGTTAAACCTGGGGTTATTTTTAAAGACATGTACGATGTCTATACTGAGGTCTTGTCCACCAGATAGATCTGCTATCTAGACACTTACCCTGCGTCAGCACCTGTTGGCTTCGTCCCTTTTCCAATATGCAAACAAAGCTCGAGTGCACGTGTCCAACATTCCACACTTTTTTTTATTTGGGTTGAATTAGTGCATTATCCAGGTACTTGTAGTTTTTGAAATGTTCACACTATTGAAACACACTACTCGCACTATTTATTCTACAAAATGGCATATAATAGTGCACAAGTATGCAATATGGGATGCACCCATCATGAGGCAATTCAATTCTCACAGAATTATTATGGTTTAATTTGCCTCCAGATTGCCAGAGGCCATGCACAAAATCATGAGGCCATGCTGGATATACTCATCAAGTCTTACTGTCTGATTGCCTGGAAACCTAATTGACCAAGGTAAAAATGTACTCTACACAAAAAAAAAAAAAAATCAGTTGAGGTTGAAAGTTAAGGGCCTTGCTCAGGGGCCCAGGAGTGCCAGCTAGGTGGACCTGGGATACAAAATCACAACCTTCTTATCAGTATTCCAGCACCTTAACCACTGACCTACCACATCCCCCAAACTCAACTCGAATGTCATATGCACTTGAAATTGTAGGTGTGTCCCAAATCGCATACTTCCACACATTTTCTGGTATAAATAGTGAGGGTAGCATTCAAACTGAAAACTGCAATGCACTTCAAGTAGCCGGATGATGCGCTTATTCCACACGCACTCAACAATCACAGCTTTCCTTACGTAGTAGAAGAGGACCGGGGCTACCAGGTGCTGACATTAAGGTGCTGGATGAGAAAAATCCTTCAAGATACACTATATTGCCAAAAGTTTTGGGACACCCCTCCAAATCATTCGATTGTTTTTCAGGGGTTGGGCTCAGCCCCTTAGTTCCAGTGAAAGGAACTTCACTTCAGCATACCAAGACATTTTGGACAATTTCATGCGCCGAACTTTGTGGGAACAGTTTGGGGATGACCGCTTCCTGTTCCAACATGACTGCACACCAGTGCACAAAGCAACGTCCATAAAGACATGGATGAGAGAGTTTGGTGTGGAGGAACTTCACAGAGTCCTGACCTCAACCCGACAGAACTCCTTTGGGATGAATTAGAGCGGAGACTGCAAGCCATTCCAAAACTTGGACATCTGCCTTTACATGCACATGAAATTAATATAGAGTTGTTCCACCCTTTGTAACTGTAACAGCTTCAACTCTTCTGTGAAGGCTTTCCATGAGGTTTAGGAGTGTGTTTATGGGAATTTTTGACTATTTCTCTAAAAGCTCTTTTGTGAGTCAGGCACTGATGTTGGATGAGAAGGCCTGGCTCACAGTCTCCGCTCTAATTCATCCCAAAGGTGTTCTATCGGGTTGAGGTCAGGACTCCACACCAAACTCGCTCATCCATGTGTATGGACCTTGCTTTGTGCACTGGTGTACAGGAAAGGGTCATCCCCAAACTGTTCCCAGAAAGTTGAGAGCATAAAATTGTCCAAAATGTCTTGGTATGCTGAGGCATTAAGAGTTCCTTTCACTGGAACTAAGGGGCCAAACCCAACCCCTGAATCGAATGATTTGGAGGGGTGTCCCAAAACTTTTGCCAACACAGTGCAGCAAACAGGCCAGCTGTTTTTTGCTTGCCAGTGTGAACACAGGGTTACAAATCAAACAACCATTCTCATACCCATGGGTCCTTTTCCTGATGCTTTGGCTTTCAGGGCGTCCATTGCTTTCTGCTCCTCCTTCTGCTTCTGCTTGAAAGCAATCTCATCCTGTGTGTGAAGAGGGACACAAAAACATTATAGGAGGTCAAACCTGCTGGATCGCCCATGATGTTTACAAAACAACGTCCTCCCTACCAGTTTTTTTCCCCCTAAACTCACCTCATCCATCTCCTTTGATTGTTTCTTAGGAGCCTTCAGGGGTTTCTTTTTACCTCCTGTGTGTGTAGATACATAAAAAGAGTCACACTGTAATCCATTACAAATGTGCATATCAGCAAACCATGCAGTGTTTCACTGAGCAAAGGGAAATTCATTCTAATCTGAAAGGACACAGCGGATTGAACCAGTTGCTGTAGGTTAATCTACTGAAAGCCTGGCTAATGTCTGGAATTAAGGACAGGATACACTGCTATACACAACATGGCCATGATGATCAATCTTCTCTTATTAGTTAAAATAAGCAACTGTTGCGAGGCTGAATATCAAATAGCTTCATATTAGATAAATAGGGCACTATATAGGGTGCACAGCCCATTACCGTTAAAGCTGAGCTAGTGCACTTGTAAGGGGAGCACTGAGGAATTGGTATTCAACCACACACAAGCGTGCAATACATTACATTAGACGGTTTATTAATGTAAAAATAAACTCAGCAAAAAGGACTGACTAGCCGAATTCAACTGAGCAACTAATCTTCGACCGTGTTTGATAAATATTCGCTAAATAATCCTGGGTTAATGAAACAAATCGATAGTTAGCTAGCGTGTTCACATTAGCATGAAACATTTGAACAGAACGGCGAATTCGTGCAATACTAACGAATTCCATAAACTATCACATCTACTAGCTTCCTTCATCTATTTTAACTGGTAGATAATTAAATACACATATATAGATATTTACCTTCTCTTCCAGACATTTTGGATATGTTGTTCGTAATCCTGCGAGTGTGTGAGAAGCAGCAAAGGCGGTACGGCTCAGGAGGACGGCGGTACTTTTCTCCACCCGTATTACAACAAAAACCCCGCCTACTCCGCACACACGCTTATACGGAATACGGGTGCGAGACGAAGTAGAGCTTAAGGACCCCGCCATGTGATGCTGTTGAAACCAGGATGTAGCAGTTTTATCATGTGCCTGAACTAAACGTGTTCGACAGTATGAGTTTTGCCTAGCTACCTATTTATCTATGTATATTTTTAATAAGTTATTTACGCTCAGATTTAATAGACGGAAACAGACGGAATAAAAGCCAATATCTGGTATAGTATTTGTGTATATAGTGTGCTTAGATTAATAGATTTGGACCTAAGTGTCTATGAAGCTAATGTTTAGATGCTAGTTGTGGTGTTGACCTATATGTATAAGAGTGGTCAGTGAACACTT
The DNA here is from genome assembly GCF_019097595.1 of Hemibagrus wyckioides. Classification (NCBI taxonomy): domain Eukaryota; kingdom Metazoa; phylum Chordata; class Actinopteri; order Siluriformes; family Bagridae; genus Hemibagrus; species Hemibagrus wyckioides. The sequence goes on along the minus strand of NC_080730.1, from coordinate 8,061,451 downwards.
TTGAATACGTTTGAATGTAATAACATACCTGTATAGGAAAACCTAATTTAAAGAGTTATTCTGGCAGCTATGTCAAATTGTATGTATTTTTGCTGTAGGAACTGGCTAGTCTGGTTGTATAGGTGTATACACAAATAATAAGCTTGTTTAGACTAAATCTGTTCACTAGATCACTGTTCTGTCTTATTCCAGGTCGCAGATTTGATATGTGTGATCTGTAATGAGCTACAAAGGAAGCTGTGTACTGCGAAGGAGAAATGGCACTTGCTTCTACCTCCTCCAGATCTCTGGCAGAATTCAGTGCAATGCCGTCTCCAAAAGCAGAGCATTCTGTTCTCAGAAAAGTCCTCCAGATAAACCGGTGGCCGCTCAGGAGCAGACATCGACTGCCTTGAAGAACACGACCGAGCTTGTGAAACAGTGGGGGCAAAATACGGTGAAAACTGCCACAGCTACTGTCAATTACTGGTGGGAAAAGTATGAAGAGTTTGTTGGCCTTAATGAGGTTCGAGATGCTCAGTCCAAGGTTACTGAGGTACGTTTTTGTTCCTTTTGATATCCCTAATAAGCTCTAGTGTCAACAATCCTGACAGTGGATGTCTTGATGGTTTGTTATCAGGCTGAGAAGGCTTTCATGGTGGCCAGGGGAATGGTTCGTGAGGCTCATGTGAGTTTGGAGGCTCTTCAGGTGAGGCTCAAGGAGGTTAGAGATCGCCTGGATCGAGTGTCGAGAGAGGAGGCACATTATCTTGAATTAGCCACACTGGAACACAAGTTACTTCAGGTGGGATGAGAACCGAGGCATCTAGATGTTGAGATGATTATATATATTTAGTATTTGTACTCACTTATTCTTCTTTTATGCCAACAGGAAGAACGGCGCCTCAAAACGGTGTACGTAAATGCAGAGGAAGGAGAAAGGGAAAAATTTGCACTTTTCTCTGCTGGCGTGCGTGAGAGTCATGAGAAGGAGCGATCGCGTGCCGAACGCACCAAGAACTGGTCCATCATTGGCTCAGTACTGGGTGCCATTATTGGTGTCATGGGGTCCACTTACATAAACAGGGTGCGTCTTCAGGAGCTGAAAAGCTTGCTCCTGGAGGCTCAGAAGGGACCAGCAAATCTACAAGAAGCTATAAAAGTCCAAGCCAGTTCTCACAAGAGCCAGCAAGAGGAACTCCGAGGCCTCATAGATACGCTTAAGGCGTCCATTACTAATCAAACAGAACAGCCTGTATCTGTTCCAATAGCAACCCGATCTGCAATACTACCATCAAAAACCAGCATATCAGAAGAAGCCATTAAAGAGATGCTTCTGCACAGCCAGAGAGCTCAGTCAAACATGCAAGATCTCATGCCACAGATGGAGCAGATCAGGCAGAGTTTAGGGAAGATGGCGACTGAGCTTCAGGCTGTGAAGAAATCCATCTCGGACCGACCTGCGGAAAAACCGCTTATTCAGACAAAAGATAAGCCGCTTTTAGTGTGTGAAACAGAGAGCGTGATCCAAGGCCTGGACCAGACTGAGAAAAGACTGGAGGCTCAGATTAACAAGTCTACTCTATACAACACTATTCTGACTTACACAGCATTTGCCTTATCCATGCCAGTGCTGTATATTATCTTCAAAAGTACATGATGAAATCATCTAGTCTGCAGCGTTTAAGGGGCCATCGTTTGTAACAGAAGTGACCTCAGATTTTACAGTACTGTAGGAATTGTATCGTGGAATCATGCACTGAGGAGTTAAGAATTAAAAAGTCAAACATGAATGATGTCTTCTGGCATTTCTTCCAATCGACAAGACTTTTCAGAGGGCTTAGCTATCTTTGGGTATTACCATTCTTACTGTAGTAAACTGTTTCCATTTGCAAATTGGGTTTTAAAATAAAGTTATTTTTAAAAGAAATTTGAAGTATAACTCTACAAGTATCATAATACCTATTCATAGATTCAAGCACTATAGCATGATGTTTTGTCATAAGGGAGGAGATCAAGGTACCGTTTTGCCCTTCTTAGCAATTTAACACAAAATTAGCATCCATGTTACACTATATTGCCAAACGTTTTTAATTCAGGTGTTGTTTTTCAGGGGTTGGCCCCTGCGTTCCAGTGATAGGAACTCTTAATGCTTTAGCATACCAAGACATTTCGATGATTTTATGCTCCCAACTTTGAGGGAACAGTTTTCCTGTTCCAACATGACTGCACACCAGTGAACAAAGCAAGGTCCATAAATACATGGATGAGCGAGATTGGTGTGGAGGGACTTTAAGGGATGACCCTTTCCTCTTCCAACATGACTACTGATGAGTGAGTTTGGTGACTGGCCTGTACAGAGTCCTGACCTCAACCCGATAGAACACCTTTGGGATGAATTAGAGCGGAGACTGTGAGCCAGACCTTCTCGTCCAACACCAGTGCCTGACCTCACCAATACACTTTTAGAGGACTGGTCAAAAATTCCCATAAATACACTCCTAAACCTTGTGGAAAGCCTTCCCAGAAGAGTTGAAGTTGTTATAGCTGCAAAGGGTGGACCAACTCCATATTACATTCATGTGCATGTAAAGGCAGACATCCCAAAACCTTTGCCAGTATAGTGTATAAGCATAAGCAGGTTAAGGCCATTGTAATGGTTTTATTTTCATCATTAACTTTTAGTCTATGATTTGGAGTAATAAGGTTGTATATTCTAAGTGAATTCACCATCACACTATCAATAAAAAAAAATAAAGGAGAAAAGAGAGGAGCTCAATTCCCACCTCTACCCTGTGTGTGTGGAGTTTGTGGGATCTCTCTATGCTTCAGGGGTTTCCTTCGAACATTTTCACTTTCACCCCTAATCTAAAGGCATGTGTCATGAGTTGCTTGGAATCTCTAAACCATCTGCGCTGGGTTGGCACCCCGTGCCCCTGGCTTGTGCCCCTGCAATTCCCCTGCAGTGAGATCCAGATGCCCCTGCAACCCTGTGTAGGATAAGATGCATGCATTATACAAGACACTTTACCTATATTTTCAATTGATTTAGCATTCCTGACAGCACGTGTCATAACAATGAGACATAAACACTGCAACCTATTGTACATAAGTACAGCAGCACACTTTATTGCGTCTACAGACCTGCACTGCAGCGCCATCGTCAAGTCAACTCGGATACTGAGCCCGTGACGTAAGGAGCGCACGGACCAATCAGCAACCAGAAAGACCCACACTCATTACATATTCATGAGATTTCGCGGGCTTTTTTGGGTCACGTGTCTATTTCGCGCGAAAACTTTGCCTCGCCGGTGGGAAGAAAACACAGTAGTCTGAAGTGAGTAGACTTGAACACCACGCAGTACAATGGCGGTGAGTGAAAAATATATTATTTTTAAACACGCTTGGGGGATACATAATACACGCATAGGCAGAAATAAAACGCTTTCTAAGATAAGTTATTTATTTCGTCATAGTTATTAATTTTCGGCTTGTTTTGGTGTTTAAAGGTTTGGCCTGGTTTCCTCACGTTGTGAAGGACATGCCTTGTGTTTAACTGAAGAGAGAGAGAGAGAGAGAGAGAGAGAGAGAGAATAACAAATTATAAATTTATTTGAGCAACAAAACGCTTTATTAAGTGAAATTAAAACGCTGTGTTTTTCTGGGACACCATGTGGACACGTGTGTTAATGTTTGGGAAGCATTGTGGTCCCTTTTTGTTAAGATCTCGTGCTTATTCACTAACGTTTAACGATGAACAAGATGTCCTTTTTCACACGAATCCCATGTTTAAAGCTGTGATTGCATTGCATGACTGTACAAAGTTGACTATTATAAGAATACATTCAGACACCTTGTGGATTATTGTGATATTTCTGTACATCTCACTTTCTCTGTTCGATTCCTTGAATGGCGGTTCGCTCGAAATAAAGTGACTCCCAGCGAATATCGTTCCTGCTTTTATTTTTTGTCAGCTTTGCGTATTCGGACACCTTGTGGTTTACTGCAAAAAAAGAACGTTATATGTAATGTCTGTATGGCTTCTTTTCATTCCTGGATCAGAACTCGCACTACTCGACTCTTTGATCAAAGGAATCGATTCAGTGAAGTGGTTCCTTAACGAACATCCGTTATCATCGTTTAAAGCTGTGATTGCGTTGCGTGACTGTACAAAGTTGTCTGTTTATATTTTAGTATTTTACTGTATCAGCTTTGCGTATTCAGAGACACAAAAAAGGAGACGAACTTTTATATCAAATGTCTGTATGGCTTCTGTTCATTCCTGAGTCAGAACTCGCGCTACTCGACTCTTTGATCTAAGGAGTCGATTCAGTGACGTGAGTCCTTAACGAACATCCCGTTATCATCGTGGGGCAAGGTCTCACATTGGTTTCTACGTTTCTGAACAATACAGGAAAAATAAACAACAACATGTCAGAACAGTGTGATTTATAAAAGTGAGCACAAGACTCTTAACAGGAAAGGTAGCTAATTCTACTAGTTTGTCTTACCAGCATTTGCCATGATGAATCTATCCCGTTAATTGAATCCTCAATAACTCGCATATGTATTAATGAATATGTCGACTTGGACCTCTGTGGTGTAGGGTTCAAAAAGAAATATAGTCTTCAATACGTAGACGTGTGCATTTTAAGTATTGTTCATAAAATAAATCGGATTATCTGTGGAATTTATTTTTTTACAGATAAAGCCTCTGATCTATTTTTCCTAATCGGCTACATTAAGTGATGCACTACTTCAACCTTTTTTTGTGTTTCCTTTCTGCAGGATTCCTCAGAGTCTTTCAACATGGCCACGAGCCCGAGTCGCGGCTCACGGCGTGGTGATCTGACCTCCAGCCCGGGCAGAGACCTGCCTCCCTTCGAAGATGAGTCTGAGGGACTGCTGGGGGACAATGGGCCTGAAGGAGAGGAGGAGGAGGAGGAGGAAGATGGAGAGGATCTGTTCGGGAACCAGTTGGAGGGGTAACAAATGTTTTGCTTTTCATGTGTGCTACTGCATACAAATGCAGAAAAAGATGCAACATGGTTATATCATATTATCTGTAGTAATCTAATCTACAATCTAAAAAGATGTAACATGGTTATCATATTATCTGTAGTAATCTAATGTTATAATAAATGTATTGCAGAGCATTTTTTTAGATTTGCCACTACTTGGATAGTGTGCTAACAACCTCAGATTATAAACGGACCTTTGTTGCTTGTTTTCTGCAGGGAGTACCGTGCTATTCCTGAACTGGATCGCTATGAGGCCGAAGGTCTGGATGATGAGGAGGATCTCAGTGAACTGTCTCCTGGAGCTCGTGCTCGTGCCGAGGCAGCCTTGAACGAAAGGGACAAAAGATTGGGCGTGGGCCGCATGGCAAGGGAACTGCTCTATGGTGAGTTCTGTCTCTGAAAGATAGTGTAAATGAGTTTTCATATGTATTTGGAATGTGTATAATAAATCGATGTATAATCAGCCGGGTGTTTCAGAATGGTCCGTTTTGGGGTTAACTACACTACATTTTAGTGTGCTTAAATAGATGTCATAATCAGATTGATTGATTGTAATGGTCTAGTTTTAAACAACAAAATCTGTTCTGAAATGGGGAAATGATAGTTACAGCAGCATTAAGAGTAGCAATTGATGCACAGTGATCACAAATGATTTCAGCATAAAGCTGTATGGCTATCTAGTTAACTGTGGCTTACAAACGTACAGTGATGGAGAAAGTCAGAGAGATTGCGCAAAATGCAGTACAACTTGTACAGTTCAAAACTACTATACGTACCTCTCCTAGTACGGTCTGCCATAATCATCTATATAAGTGCACATCTCTTATGAGACTTCAGTGCTTATATGAATTTCCTGATCTCACCTTCTCTTCATCCAGATAGCGAAGATGAGGATGATGAGCGGCCATCGAAGAGGCGACGGCGCCAGGCAGAGCGCGCCGCAGAAGGGGCCGGCGCTGAAGGCGAGGATGAAGAGATGATTGAGAGTATTGAGAACTTGGAGGATATGAAGGGGCACTCGGTGCGAGAGTGGGTATCCATGGCTGCCCCACGCTTGGAAATCTACCACCGTTTCAAGAACTTTCTGCGCACGCATGTGGATGAGCACGGCCATAACGTATTCAAGGAGAGGATCAGCGACATGTGCAAAGGTAAACTATTATTGTTATTATTATTAGATGACGGCGTTATTGTGGCTGTCTTTGAGTGTGTTGTAGGAAGCCATTACCCTTCCTGGCTGGTAGATGTTGTTTTATTTATTTAATATCCCTCCCTCTCTCTGTGATATTAAACAGGCCTGGCTTTGAAAGATGGGTAGTGTAGCTTAAGACTCCTGTGACTTTTTTTTCTCTTTCCAGTACTTTGCCATTAATTACAGTTTTTCTTCACTTCTAGAAAACAAAGAGAGCTTGTTGGTTAACTATGAGGAGTTGGCCTCCAGAGAACATGTCCTAGCCTACTTTCTCCCTGAGGCACCTGCTGAGATGCTGAAGATCTTTGATGAAGCTGCGAAAGAGGTGGTGCTGGCCATGTACCCCAAATATGATCGCATAGCCCACGAGATCCACGTGCGCATCGGCAACCTGCCTCTAGTGGAGGAGCTGCGTTCACTCAGGTACAGATTCAGAGAATTACATGGCTACTGCTGCATGCTGTTTTTATTTGCTTCATCCTAAATGGTTTAAAGCCTTTTGAGTGGACAGACTGGTCAAAAGTGTCTCTGTGGCCGCATTCTGTTATGAAATAGGAAGGTGAGAATCTTGGCAGAAAATCTGACTTGCTATATGCAAATGTGTTCTGGGTTAGGTCCCATCTAATTTGAATATTCATTGAACAGAATTTTTTAACGAGGGGGCAAAAAGTGTTGGTTATTGTGTGATCTTCTCTGTTTCAAGAATTCTGTGAAAAGATTAGACAAAAAAAATAGAAGAATGGCCTTCAAGCTTTGTGCCTTAATACAATATATATTTCTTTTTTTGTGTTTGTAGGCAACTTCATCTGAACCAGCTGATCCGCACCAGCGGAGTGGTAACCAGCTGTACGGGAGTTCTGCCCCAGCTCGGCATGGTCAAATACAACTGTAACAAGTGTAACTTCATCCTTGGCCCCTTTTTCCAATCACAGAACCAGGAAGTAAAGCCAGGCTCCTGTCCAGAATGTCAGTCTCTTGGTCCATTTGAAATCAACATGGAGCAGGTATGTTCTTGAGGTTGAGGATGATGAGCATCCATGCTGTAAAATGATTGTATTGCAGTTGTGTTTGAATCATCATATGTATAGGATGCTCAAGAGAGACACTAGGTTAAGTGTAAGCATTTTTTTTTCCCCCCACAGACTGTGTATCAGAACTACCAGCGCATCACCATCCAGGAGAGTCCTGGCAAAGTAGCGGCTGGCCGTCTGCCCCGGTCCAAAGACGCGATCCTTCTGGCTGACCTGGTAGACGGCTGTAAGCCTGGAGATGAGATTGTGAGTCCAGCAGTCCTTGCAAAAATGTTAAGGGATGTGACCAGTTAGATTATTCAGCATTTAACTTATCTAACAGTTTTTGTGGAAGTCCATGCACTTGGGTAATGGGTACATGGTTTATGACTGGGGGGGGAAAGGATGTATTGAAAATGACTAATGTGAATTCGCTGTGTTTTTAATGTTTTAGGAGCTGACGGGCATCTATCACAACAACTACGATGGCTCTCTAAACATGGCTAACGGCTTTCCTGTTTTCGCCACTGTAATCCTGGCCAATCACATTGTGCGGAAAGATGAGCGAGTGGCTGTGGCAGAGCTCACTGATGAGGACGTGAAGGCCATTGTGGCTCTGTCCAAAGACGAGCGCATTGGAGAGAGGGTGAGTACACAGAATATGAAATAATCTATTCTTATCGTCTTTTCTACCTGTATGAAGGTCGGGGAGGTTTTTCAGTCTGTCTCAATAAGGTTATTTTGATTTTTTTTTTTTTTTTTTTTTTTTTTTTGCACAGATATTCGCCAGCATTGGGCCCTCCATCTATGGCCATGAAGATATCAAGAGAGGTCTGGCTCTTGCGCTGTTTGGTGGCGAGGCGAAGAATCCAGGTGAGTTATTTATAGCATTTTTTTTAACCTGGATTCCAGGTACCAGACCTAATTTATTCATAAGTTCTGTCATGGAAACAAATTTTATAGCGGTGATGTGTTTATGATGGAAGATGCTGCATCACTCGAGAAAAATGTCCGTCTCTTCAGTCTTACATTGTCAGTATATCGTATACATTTGTACTCTTTGAGAGATTGCTAAAGCCGCCTGGCTTTCTCTCGTCATATAAAGTTCTTACTTTAGGGTTTTTAATGCCATCTGGCTTTGTGGCTGTATGAAGCGAAGGGTTTTATTTTAGTTCATCTTTACTTTCTCCCAATTAATTGGTTTTGTCTGTAGGAGGGAAGCATAAAGTACGTGGTGACATCAACGTGCTGCTGTGTGGGGATCCGGGTACAGCCAAGTCCCAGTTTCTGAAGTATGTGGAGAAGGTGGCGAGCCGGGCGGTGTTCACGACGGGACAGGGTGCCTCAGCCGTGGGTCTAACGGCCTATGTCCAGAGACACCCGGTCACCCGTGAGTGGACATTGGAGGCTGGGGCTCTGGTCCTGGCAGACAGAGGAGTCTGTCTTATTGATGAGTTTGATAAGGTGAGACTTTTAAATGGATGTCCATATGTTAGTCAAGATTTTTTTTAATCCTTCTATATAGGACAGGGGTGCTTTATAACAATCACTGTACCTTTACTGTAGAATTCTCACTGTATTCTTTTATTAAACAGATGAACGATCAGGACCGCACTAGTATCCACGAAGCAATGGAGCAGCAGAGTATCTCCATCTCCAAAGCCGGCATTGTAACATCCCTGCAGGCCCGCTGCACTGTAATCGCTGCTGCTAACCCAATCGGTGCGTACCGTAGTTGTATGCAAGAAGTGAGGGGTTGTATTACTGATCCAGTTTAGTTTGAACTCTTTTTTTTTTTTTTTTTTTTTAGGACTTCCTCCAGGCTTTCAATGATTAAAAGGCTGGTTTGTGTGCTTTTGAGAAACACTTCAGTTGAATTGCTGAACATTTTTCAGAGCATTAAGAAGTCCTTAGCTGTTATTAGGGGAAAGGGCAGTTAATAGGCAGAATAGTTAAAAGTTGCTCCCCTTACTCTGTCATTTCTGGTTAGATTCCGGACCAAAAAAAAAATTTTTTTTAATTTTTGGGGTTGTTTTTTTAATGCACACGAAATAACTAAGATGGATTTCTGCTTCAGTCGGCCCCTTTCTTATTTACATATAATGAATTATATTTTCGCACATCCTGCTGAGTGCTTTCACAGTAAATTATACCTATTTGGAGTGTGTGTGGGGAGCTGTAGCAGGGTGTTCAGTAATCAGCTATAAAAGCAGAAATTATTTTGAGCACTTTTTCTCTCAAGTAAGTGAAAGAAAACACTTGAAAGCCTGTGGGGAAAATGACTGAGCCCTTTGTTGGAATACAGCTGTGTGACAAACCAGTAGGTAAAGTATTTGTGCCAGTTCAAGTGCAGTTCATTAGCACAGAAGTCTGGCTATAACGGTAAGGCTGCCAGTCAAACTTTATATATTAGTGGTGTCAGATCAGATACTTGGGGTGTGTGTGTGTGTGTGTGTATACAGTATCTCCAGCATTTTATTAAGTAAGCTTTGTATCCTGTGTTCTCTTTTCCTTTAAGGTGGACGATATGACCCGTCCCTGACGTTTTCTGAGAATGTGGACCTGACAGAGCCCATCGTGTCTCGTTTTGACATCTTATGTGTCGTAAGAGACACTGTGGATCCTGTGCAGGTGAGGCAAAAACAACTTCCTGTTCCCCTCTCCCTGTTACCTGTAGGTCCTGGAATATTAATCGTTTCTTTCCCCCCCATCCTTCTTTCTCTAAAGGATGAGATGCTTGCACGCTTCGTGGTGGGCAGCCACATAAAGCATCACCCCAGTAATAAGGAAAGGGGCGTGGCCAGCCTGGAGGAAATGGTGCTGCCCAACTCGTCAGACGTCCCACCCATTCCTCAAGAGCTGCTCAGGAAGTACATCATCTATGCCAAGGAGCGTGTGCGGCCCAAACTGAATCAGATGGACCAGGATAAGGTGGCACGCATCTACAGCGACCTTCGCAAGGAATCCATGGTTAGAGGAATGATTTTTCTTCTTGCAGGATTTTTTTAAATATGTATATGCATTAGAAAACTGATTTATTGGCCAACCTTGAGCAGTTAAGAATAGGTTAAGATCTTCATATTTTTTTTCACCTTCACACACACAATGTCCTGTAAAATTTTAATAGTATAGAACAGCCCCATTTTTCATTTTGATATGAAGAAATTATGATCAGCAGTTAAAAGCAAAAGTCATGAACTCTTAATGTAGCCTGTTTAAATGAAAATCCAAGATAACCTCTAGATTACAATAGTGGCTCCCTGCCGTCAGTTTCACCCTTAATTCGTTAAATCGTTTAGATTTACTTGGTGATTTCATCCTCTGGGGCCTTTTTTCCCCTTAGTATTGTTGGTTTACATTTTAATATTTTATGTTTAATGTAGTTTTGTCTTTCTCTCTGACAGGCTACAGGCAGCATCCCGATTACGGTGCGTCACATTGAATCAATGATCCGGATGGCAGAGGCTCACGCACGTATGCACCTCCGCGATTACGTACAGGAGGACGACGTCAACATGGCTATACGTGTTATGCTGGAGAGCTTTATCGACACGCAGAAGTTCAGCGTGATGAGGAGCATGAGAAAGGTGCAGAGATTTAGAACAAATCGGATTCATGACCGAAAAAAATCTAGCTTCCTAGGCTTATGTGCCAATTGTAATTGTGAATTTAGTAGTAAGAAGGTGCTAAAGAAATGAGCTAGAAATGACCTCTTTATTACTATAACCCCAGGTTACCCTTCTACCCTTATCTGCCTTCTGTTACACTTCTGACAAAAAAAAAAAGCCAGGAAGGAGATCCCAATTTAGTGATTTATCCAGAAAAACAGTTTGTATTCCAACCAAAGTGACATCTGAATGAGCCTGATTAACATGTACACTTATCAGGCATAACATTATGAGCACTGAGAGGTGAAGTGAATAACACTGATTATCTCCTCATCCTGGCACCTGTTAGTGGGTGGGATATATTAGGCAGCAAGTGAACATTATGTCCTCAAAGTTGATGTTAGAAGCAGGAAAAATGGGCAAGCGTAAGGATTTGAGCGAGTTTGACGAAGGGCCAAATTGTGATGGCTAGACGACTGGATCAGAGCATCTCCAAAACTGCAGCTCTTGTGGGGTGTTCCCGGTCTGCAGTGGTCAGTATCTATCAAAAGTGGTCCAAGGAAGGAACAGTGGTGAACCGGCGACAGGGTCATGGGTGGTCAAGGCTCATTGATGCACGTGGGGAGTGAAGGCTGGTTCGTGTGATCCGATCCAACAGATGAGCTACTGTTGCTCAAATTTCTGAAGAAGTTAATGCTGGTCCTGATAGAAAGGTGTCAGAAAACACAGTGCATGACGGGTCAGGGCTGTTTTGTCAGCAAAAGGGGAACCAACACAGTATTAGACAGGTGGTCATAATGTTATGCCTGATGAGTGTAGATGTGCATCGTTTTGCGGGTTAGACTTCATGCTTAAATTTTCCACAAAAATCTGTGTAATAGACTATGCGAACAAAATCTCTCTCAATTTTAAAATCTTGCTGCCAGGGCAACAAACTAGTCAGCATAGGAGCACTTGCATTTCTACCCTGGTGTTTGTCAGATCAGCATGGTGAAGTCAGCATTCTTGCTTTTAAATGTATGTCAATACATTGCCTGTGGGGTTTTTTCACCTGTTCAGCACTGGCATAATGTGCAGTCGATAAATCAGTTCTGTCATTGGAGGTTTCTCAAGGTGCTTTAAGTACTTAAATATTCTTTTTGACACTTCTGTATTGCAAAAGGCGGCGTTTTATAATCCAGAGTTAAATGTTGTCCTTGTGCTGAGTCTTGTAGTAACCTTAAATATAGCAACACAAGTCAAAAGTTTCCTATTTTACTGATACCACTATTTCTTTTTTTTTTCCCAAATGAGACCCTTCCTTTTTTTCTGGTTTTACTGACCTGGTGTTTGTTGTCTTCCAGACGTTTGCACGCTACCTGGCTTTCAGACGAGACAACAACGAGCTACTGCTGTTTATCCTGAAGCAACTGGTGGCCGAGCAAGTGTCCTACCAGCGCAACCGCTACGGAGTGCAGCAGGACGTGATCGAGATCCCAGAGAAAGATCTAGTGGACAAGGTAACTGACAGGACGATGTGATGGTCTGCTGTACATCATGCTTTGAGTAATGGGTGGAGTTTAGTGTTATGATGTGATCGTTCTTTTGATCCTGATCTCATCGTGATAAGGTATTCTTATTGCAGTAGTATGTGAAGTCATTCACTTTACTAAGTGAAGCATTCCCCCTTTCTCCCTCTCCTTTATAGGCTCGACAGATCAACATCCACAGCTTATCTGCGTTTTATGACAGCGATTTGTTCCTCTCCAACAAGTTCTCCCACGATTCGAAGAAGAAGCTGATCATGCAGCAGTTCTAAGCCATGCACTGCCTATGGATGGATTGTATTTGAGAAACTTGTGGACGTGTAAATATGTTCCAGTATAACGTGGAAAATGGATGAGTTCTGATATGGACAGAGTCAGTTGATCATTCAGAAAAGATGCTGCACTTCGATCTTGGTCATGTTTGCTTTTGCTTGTTGCTATTTTCTATTCAATGCAGATGTGTAGAATTGGTTATTGTGAAAAGATGTGTGCCGAAACTGTCAAATAAAATGTTACCCTTACCCTCAAATCATTTTAGAGTAAATTGTCAAACTTTTAACAAACTTCATAGCACAGTATATACCAAGTGAATCTTCCCAGAATCCTCTACTAGGACATCTTACTCTCACTTTCACAAATTTGGGTCAAATTCTGGATACTTCAGGTTAAACTGATAATTATTGTAATGCTGTCCCCAGGTTTGAACACAAATCAGCACAGCTTGTTCACCAAAGGCTGTCTAGATCTTCAAATGTAAACTCTGATAACCTGGGAGCATACGCGTGTGTTTCAAAAAATATAACGTGCATGTAATAGTAGGCTGAGGCCACTTTAATGGTCATCTATCCTGAAAGAAAATCTACTACAGAGGCTCTAATAGTTCATATTTTAAAAAAAGCAAGTAATGGCAAAGCCAAGTTCTTGTTTTCTAGCTGATATAAATAGTTTGCTGTTTCTGGATTCAGACTGCAGACTGCCGACGGACAAACCCTGATTTAGCATAAGTGATGACTGATTCGTGATAAAAGGAGTGTGTCTCAAGCAGCTCTTTTAGATTAATAGTCTGGACGCTGATTAGGGAGTCGGCCAGTTTAAGGTCGCTCTGTCTGCAAAATCCTTCTAGTGCACTGGAACGACCACTCCCTAGAAAAAAAAAATCCATTGCAAAAATAGGCAAACGAACGTCATAGCTCTCAAATGACCGTTCAGTGTTATTGATTTTTTTTTTTTTTAAAAATCCACTTTCTAGAGATGTTGAGAGGATGTTTAACAATCATGGTGTTTTTCATAACGTCCTTTTTAAACGACTTGAATACCAAAAAAATGTCCGATATCAATCCTGCCTGTTGTTGAGAAATGCCACTGGTAATGGTTTACTATAAGTATGTAGCCATATCACTGGAATACCAGTGCTTGAGCTCGTGTACATGATGTACTGATTCATCACCTAGGGAGAGCTGTGTTTGAGGTGCACCCAAGATTCAGGATCCAGATCGGTAGGTGTACATTATAAACAAGTGACCTGGATAATGAATGTTAATAATGTTGAAGAGTTTTTGAAATGGTTATGAGATCAGTGCTGGTATGGCAAATAATCAAGAACAGATCGGTGAACTGTGATTCTAACTGAGACAATTCCTACAGTTCACACAGTTATTGACTAAAATCATTTCAGATTCTTTTATAACTGCACCAATAGGTTATATTGATTGCTACATTAGCAAATAAGCTGATTGCATGGTAAGTGTTTTCTAAAATGAAGGTAAGTTTTAAGTAATGAAATTCAGTCGATGATTGCAGATGAATAATTGGCATTCATAGTAATGGTAAAGCATTTGGATATATTAAATATATATATCAAAAAAACCAAACAAATTAAAGTTGTTGACCAGCAGGAGCTGATTCGAGTTATATGTAATGGCCTGTTAGATGCGAGAAGAGACCTTTTGGGATTTGTATCCAGTACTTTAAAGATCTAAATTAAAATGTAAGCAGTAAAGTGTTTTGTTTTCTCTCTTTCGCTTAAACGCAAGGTAAAATACCCCCCAAAATAATAATATTCAAGTATTTGAACAAAGTAGAAAGCTCAAAATAATTTCCAATCCTGTTCATTTCCCTATTCCTCCTGCCTGCCCCCCCCCCTTTTTTTTCTTCTGTCCTATATTATTTCACCCCAGAGCAAGGTACAACTGACCCAAGGTTCTGGGCTATTTGATTTATAATTAGCAACTTAGTAAAACCCTAGGTAACTTAGTAACTAACCCTAGTTAACAATTTTTGTTTGGTCTGTACTAGGTTTTTTGAGAAAATAAATAAACTGGATGTCTCTTTAATGTATACAGCAAAGTATAATAACTACAGTGGATATAAGTCTAGACAGATGTTATTAAAGTCATTTTTCTGCTGTAAAAGTATGCAACCAATATAAATCATATCAGATCTTTTTAACCTGGTTGCAAACATATGCACACACTTATAATGGGGATGCGACTGTGCTCAGAATGAATCAATCACATTCAAACTCATACACAAATCAAGATCAGCTGTTTCTGTAAGCTTTTCTTTGACAGACCGCTGAAGCCATTGTTCGCACAATGCTTACAAAGCATGTACTGGATTTGTTGGAAGGTATTGATCAGGAGAGCGGTACCGAAGAATTTCCAAATCATTAGATGAAATATGGAACATTGTAAAGGATGGGGATGTGGTAGTTAAAGTGTTTAAGGTTGTAAGTTTGAATCCCAGGTCCACCAAGCTGCCACGGTTGGGCCTTTGAGCAAGGCCCTTAACCCTCAGTTGTATAAAGAAATAGAGATCATTTGTAAGTCGCTCTGGATAAGGGCGTCTGTCGAATGCTGGACATGTAATGTAATAAAGGATGTCATGAAGTGGCATCACTTCCAAAATTCTCAAAAGGACAAAAGGCTGCCAAGAGACTACAGCAACATGAAAGCAGGTATCAAGTACTGGTCACACCCTGAATGTGACAACAATCTCTCTCATATTCTTCCCGTTACATGGGCTATGGGAAGGGGGTGGCTAGCCTTTTCTCATAGAAGAAATACGCCCACATTAATGCAAAATCATGTGGCAGAACATGCTACGGTCTGATGAGGCCAAAGTTGAACATTTTAGCCATCATTCTAAAAGACCTTTTGGTGCAAAAACAAGGCAGATTGTCACCTATAGCACAGCATACCCATAGTGAAGCATGGTGGTGGCAGCGTCATACTACAGGGCTGCTTCTCTTTGCGAAAAAAAACCAGATTGTCACCTATAGCACAGCATACCCATAGTGAAGCATGGTGGTGGCAGCGTCATACTACAGGGCTGCTTCTCTTTGTGAAAACAAGGCAGATTGTCACCTATAGCACAGCATACCCATAGTGAAGCACGGTGGTGGCAGCGTCATACTATCGGGCTGCTTCTCTTTGCAAAAAACAAGGCAGATTGTCACCTAAAGCACACCACACTCATGGTGAAGCATGGTGGTGGCAGCGTCATACTACAGGGCCCTAAAGATGGAGGGAATCCTGGATAACTCCAAATCTATTTTGCCACAAAATCTGCAAGGAAATAAATGTGTTCTTTCATGAGAACCCTAAGCACGAATCCAAGACAACAAAGGAATGGCTTCAGAAGAAGAAGCTCAAAGTTTTGGAGTCTAAATCCTTGCCAATCCCCCCCCCCCTTTTGAAATGACTCGAAGAGGGCTGTGTTCAGGGGATCTCTGTGTAATCTGATAGCGCTGGTGGATATTTACAAGCAAGAGTGTAACAAAATCATGATGTGAAGCTTAACACAAATAGACTGAGTGCTTTTCTTACAAGCAAAAGGTGCTTTAACAAGGTAAACACTTGTGTTTGTTTTTCACTTGGGTTTTGAAGGGTTGCTGGAAAGGACTGTTCCACTTTCATACACTTTTGTGGACTTTTATTTAATACCCACTATAACAAGCAGTAAGGAATTTCTAAGTACGTGTCCATGTAGTGCAATGCGGGCTCGTAAAGCTTCCTCAATGTTGATGAACATTCCGATTCACTTCGCTGTGAATCGATTCTTTCGAACAAAGCGGTTCGAGCCAGCGCGAGTGAATTGAATGGCATTTGATTCATAACGCCAAAGAAACATCATTTAAAAAGAAAGAGTGCTTCACGCGTCTAAAAACCGAAAACCGATCATCAGAATAATAGATCATATCACCGTATTATGTTTTACTTTTAACGACGGTGCAGCTAGGGACATGAAGCTCGGTTCGTCTGGAGAGTCGATTCTTTGAACTCGAGTCGTTCAAAGATTTCACCAGCACGCTCACTTCTCACAACATTAGAGCGTCGCAGGAGGGGCGAATCATCCAGAATATATACCCGACACCCAGCCACAAGCTTTGAAGTAATCCTGAATTTTCACAAATCTTGAAAAGAAAATGCGTGTCTGCTGTTTGTGCCGAGCGTGAGATCTTTGCGTAGTCATGCTTTTGCACATCGAGGTCAGTGAGACAGCGAACCTCTCTGAGATGCTGCAGATGCTCCGTTAATCTTCATCCCGCTCCTTCTGATGCACAGCATGTCTCTCACTGCTGTGCTTTTAGTGCATTAGGATAGCACCAAAGGACAGCTTAGTATCCAAGGATTTCTTTCTTAAATCTCTCTCTCTCTCTCTCTCTCTCTCTCTCTCTGATTGTGTTGTATCCGCAACCATGCCTGGTACTCCTCTTCATCACCTCATCATAGGTAAGATCACACAATTTTATACCTATTTTTTTTTTATACTACTACTCTGGCTTTGGTAAGTTCCACTTAATCTTATACAGATCATTGTGCTTGCCTAATATCTTTCCTAAGATGAATGTGCACCATAATGCAGGTTATGGATCCATAGTCATTGTAGGTATGTATATCCAAATCAATCTCATAAATATGCCTTCAATGGGAAGAAATGATTATTTCAATGTCAGATATTTTTCATTCTACTCTAAGAAAATAAATTGTACTAAACTGCAGCTGTCCTTTCCTTCTCCCTGGGGTGGCACCATCACTGGCACATCTATTATAACTTTAATACGTATCTTCTAGCAGGAAATGTGGATATATATATATATAAATTTCATTTTCAGGAAACCTTTTAAGCAAGCATGACATGCAACTTTTTAGGTAAAATCCACTGCACATAGGCCTGCTGACGGTACAATAGATCTACCCTTCAGGGTGCCATGATCGAAGCGAGTAAAGATTAGTAGACTTTCTTTCTGAGAGTGGGCTAACTTGCGACAATTTTGGTGTTATTTACCTTAAGGTGAAAACTGTTCCCTTTGGCACGTCTTGAATGCGCCATCCTGATGACCAGGAACGGTTTAGTATGTATTTTTGGAAGGAGTTTATAAAACTTATTAGTCAGGGATGGAAAAAAATAATGGCAGATTTGTTTTTGTGTCCAATTACTTGGCCATCGTTAATCACAGACTGCACCGGTCAAAAGCCATGCTGTGTTTTGGCTGCTCTGGCCAACACTCCCAAGACAACAATCGGACTGTTGGTAAAACACGAAACTGAAATGTCTGTCTGTCTGTCTGTCTGTGGGCAATGCTTCGCTGCACATCTTACCTTCAACCTGATATGAGTCATCTTTTTGCTGCTCACTTTCAGGAAAAGCAGACTATGTGCTTTTCCTTATTTTTAAATATGTATTTTTCACGTGATCGGCATATATTAGTACGAATAATATTTGTCAGCTCTACCCAGCCAAAAAAAACCCCCTTAATCCACCCAATATAATCCTAGTGGACATTTCTGTGGCTTGCTACCAAGAGGTGCCAGCCATTCCGTAGCCTTATCCACTACTTTGTTCATTCATTAATGTTTATGGCCACTGCAGAAAGGCTCATAGCCTGGACCAGAGACTATAAATCTCCATCCTCCACCTACACACTGCTGCTGCAAAGTCAGCCTGAGATCATGGTGCAGGCAGACAACTAATTCAGGTCCGATGCAATCAGCATTTCTGTGTACAGACAAAGTAATTTGGGTCCAAAATGGTAGACACCCAGCATACCGAGTGGTAACTCATTTAGGATTGGTAATATATGCGTCCCAATGAAGTGTTATTCTTTTAACGAATTGTTAAATGATCAGATTTATTTATTGTAAAAAGTCTAGCTTCTTCCTAAAGGTCTGCAAAATAAAACGCATCGTGTGATGCTTCCTTGTCCAAAAACACTGATTCTTAAATGAAAGAAACTTTTTATAGTATCTCCACACCTTCAGAAATGGTGGTACCCTTATCTTTACGCCTACTACATGTATTTTTCAACCAAAACCATGGAGGATAGTCTAAAGAATAGTGCTGTACTTATAAGGTTAAATATTAAAAGTATCCAGCAATAAGGAATGGTGCATATAATATCCTTATATCTGAGATGCATTAATGTTTTGTTGGTTTGTTAAATTTTTTTTAAAATAAAAGATTTTATCCATGTTACAGCTTTCAGGTACAATATCAACCTTTGGGAGACAGGGCCTAGTTGTGGTAAGGACAACAGTGATTCCTTATAATGTAGCTACATAATTTATTTTTATATATTTTATATATTTAATAATGCTTATTAGTTATATTATCCTTATAGCTGTAGAACAAAACCAAATAAGCAAACATTCCTCTACAACAAGTCTTAGCTGATCAACTAGAGTGAAAATTTGTATGCATGATATTTTTCACCAAACTATTAATTGCATCATTTTACTTAGCCAACCATTGTTGTTGATCTACCTAAAGTAGGTGAAGGCAAGGCCCTGAAACTGCATCTTGACTCGTGACTTAAATTCTAAAACATAACATGCTATGTTCAATGTTACCAGTATATTCAGTGCAGCTTAGTATAATATACTACTAATCTAGTATGACTATAAAGACTACAAATGCACAGTGTACATTTGACCCTATTCATGAGCATACTTTCACCCCCTGATGCGTGAGTAGTATGTAAAAATTGTCTCAGCTGTCATACAGACGAAACAGGTGGAGAACAGACATGTTGTGACCGGCATGAAACTAAAGCCAGCTTCTAAAAGGCTCCACTGCATGTGCCACTTTCATTCAGGTAAACATAGACAGGGATTACAACAAGAAAGGGGACTGTGAGCTTCTTTATAGAAAATCCACAGAGCTAGGATCTTGGACCTGGGATTAAGCTTAATCTTATGCTAAACATTTGATGGAAAATCAGTGGCTTTCGGTCCAGGGACAGGCTTAATCTGGGACTGAGAACCTAAAGCTTTCATCAAATCCAGATTAAACCTATCTGCTTTAAGTTTATTTAGTTTTGAGAATGATGTAAAGAAACCACTTTATTATGTGAGTCAATCAATAATAATTGCATGCTGTTCATCATGCAATTATTGAATAAATAATAATTTATTGATCTTCACTTAGCTACAGTGGAGCTCAATAAATAATGACAGGATTTATTTGTATGAGAGACAAAATTAGTTTAAGACAATAGTATGATAAAGTGATCCATCCAGTTTAAGATTACTTTCAATAAGTAATCCGAAAAAAAACCCCAAAAAAATGAAAAAATCATTCAGCTGAGATTCTTCCTACTGCATTTTGGATTTCATATATTCAACTGACCTCAAAGAGCCCGATTATGCAGACGTTTCCTATTCCCCAGACACTGCAATCCTAGTACAGGTGGTCTCCCATCTCAGAGAAGCTTTGAAATGCAGAAAAGCTGAGATTTTTCAGACTAGGGTGTTTCTACATCGGAAAACCTGCAGGCTCTGGAAGATTGTGCACACAGACATTGTTAGCAAACCTCACAGGCAGTAAGTGATAGAGGCCAGAAATGGTTATGTAGAAACTGGGTGTGGTTACAGGTCAAATCGTGCCTGAATAATAATATTTAATAAACACCAAAGTCATATATTTACTACTAAAGTACTAAAGCAAAAAGTAAATAAGTACCTGTTTAGGCCAGTAGTTATTTTTTTATTTTTTTAAAAAAAAGAAGAATCCATGACTTAGCATTATATAGCATAATAACTTTGCTTTTAAAATCTCTTTTTCTGTAATATACCAAATATAGCGATGTACTGTAAGTACGCTGCATCAAACTACACTGTATTGCAAAAAGTTTTGGGACACCCATTGAATTCAGGTGTTGTTTTTCAGGGGTTGGCCTTGACCCCTTAGTTCCAGTGAAAGGAACTCTTAATGCTTCAGCATACCAAGACATTTTGGACAATTTCATGCTCCCAACTTTATGGGAACAGTTTGGGTTTGACCCCTTCCTGTTCCAACATGACTGCGCACCAGTGCACAAAGCAAGACATGAATGAGTGAGTTTGGTGTGGAGGAACTTGACTGGCCTGCACAGAGTCCTGACCTCTAGCCGATAGAACACCTTTGAGATGAATTAGAGCGGAGACTCTGAGCCAGGCCTTTTTGTCCAACATCAGTGCCTGACCTCACAAATTCACTTCTAGTGCAATGGTCAAGAATTCCTAAACCTTGTGGAAAGCCTTCCCAGAAGAGTTGAAGCGGTTATAGTTGTAAAGGGCGGGCCAACTCCATATTACATTCATGTGCATGTAAAGGCAGACGTCCCAAAACATTTGGCAATATAGTGTGTTTGCCACAGGTACAATATCAAAATGAATATATTAGTAACATTTTAGTTGGAGTTTAATTCATGTTAAATTAAGGTCAGCATTAAATCATGACTTAAATAAAGTCCTGATTATTGTAAAACCAAATCTAAACCTTGGTGCAACTGGATTGTTAGATAATAGATAAACTGAGTAAACCTTTCCTTACTCTTACAATGATATTTTAGTGTAGTAGTCATGTTGCATTGCATAGTTACTAAGACTACGACTAATAAGTCTTGGGGTTGGTAAAACATCATAAATCAAAACATGCAGTTCACTGCAACATGCATCTCACTTGTGTATTTGACGAATAAAGTTTGGATGTGATTTGATTTGAAGATAAAATAAGACTGTGCTCAGATAAGATTGGAAAGGATGAAGGATTCATTTTGAGAACCACAGGGGTAAATTAAAAAATTTGAAAAATATTACAAGCTAATGGTTACCAAAACCATGCACACCAATAGCCCAGGAAAAGTTGCTGAGGGATCAGCAAGACTGTATAACCCAATCTGTAGAAGATATATATTATAATATAATTTGTAACATCACAAATTAAGTTACAATACAAATGATTTAGCACTGGTTGGTTTTTTATAGAGTGAATTGGGTCTCAATGCATGTAGTAATAAAATAGAAAACACTGAAAAAGAATGTCTCAGATCTCTTTACTGCAGCACTGTTGTATCGTCTTACTGGTTATTCAGCAACTCTGGATACTGTACAAGCCTCTATGCTCAGTCTCCAGAGTGCCACCTACACACTGCTGCAAAGTCAGACAGACACCACAGTGCAGACGTATAACCTATCGAGGTCAGGGGGAATCAGCGTTTATTTTTAAATGTATGTAGAGCCCAACAACATAGACATGACAGAACAGCAAGAAGGGCTTAAAAATGAGATTTTGCAGCTTTCAAAGCCCTGAATTCGTAGCAAACAAGGGCCAGACAGGTCATGAGTGGTTGTTTGAAATCTAGGGCAGGATACTGGCAAGTAAGAGTCATGATGCCTAAGAGCAAAGTATATATTTTTAAATTTAGGATGAAATCATGTAAAAAATATAACAGAGAAAGGAACTGTGTATGCACAAGTGTATTGTGTTAAAAGCCACGTTTGTAAAGAAAAACAAATGCAAACCAAAAGTTAAAGAATGTGCTGTCCAACCATAATTGAGGATAACTCATGTATATGTTACATGGGGGAAATGTAGCACTTTTACTTCGAACAGAAAAGGCATACTAATGAGTTCCAGTGGTGTCCTAAATTGGCTATAATAAGACAAGACTTGGGCACTAGTGCAAGAGTTTACAATTCACAAGGTATAAATGTAAAACAGGATGGGAATGACCCAATGCATATCAGACATGAACCCAACACCCAGTTGAGAACTGGCTTTGACTATCTGAAGCTAAACTAAACAGATTAGAATGTAGAAAGGGCTTTAATTGAGTATGAATTCTTCGCAGAAAGAGTAACTAAGAATGCAGGACTACGAAAATAGTGGCGCGAGAGCTCACAGGAAGTGCAATGGTGTGGAAAAAGGGTGCTTGAACCTGGCACTTAGCATCCTTAATGAACTAGGAAATGAGGTGCAGGTGTTAGTATTCTGGTCAAGGCAGTGCAAAGAATCCACAACATATCAAGGGTGGAGCTATTTGCATGGTTTGCATGGGATATGGAGTTTGTTACTAGGTTCTTCATTCCTAATAGTCACTTCTGAGGTATGAGAAATGTAAATGAACAGCCTAGTTTAAGTTGTGCTGGGTCTGAGCAGTGGCAGTACAAGTCTGATTCTAGGAAGGGGTCCAGAACATCTTCAGAAAGGACCCAAGAGTACTCTCCTGAACAGGAAGCCTCTCACTCCAGTAAATATTGGATATGTTCCCCTCTCCTGAGGTCTTGCATAGCATAGGTTCTGTAATCCCTGAGATGTGATGGTGCCATTTTCAAGGGATCAACATCAGATGGCTAACTAAATTCTATATGTCATCCTAACTATATTTTGAATGGACTAGTATTGCTTGAAAATAGGCTTTTGTATGCTAGTTACAGCAGAAGATCTTGAGTAGATAACATACTCTCTTGGCAGTACCCTGTGTTGGTGATTGGCCTGGGTCCTCTGCATTGAGAGTCGTCTCAAATTGAAAGAGTGATCATTTAAAAATCTTTCCACTGCATTGAAAATTATTCGTCACCCATTGGGACCTCTACTTGAGGCTGGTTTCTAGGGAATAGTGTTGGTTGGTAGCCTAGGTATGACTAAAATAATTGCAAAGATTGCTAACATGTCATGCTTGGAAAATAAAATGTCTCTTCAGGTAGTTTAAACTGTAACAGCTTCATTTGAGCCTAAAAAAACATTTGACCAGGATAATAAGCATCTTTTAATGACTACAACAGTTCCGTAAAATATCCATGCTGTTATTTAGCTCACTGCAGTTTTATTTGGCACAAAAGCCACCATCTGGAGGCTTGGACTAAACGTATATCTCAGTTCTGGTGGATCAAAGCAGAGGAGCAGCTGTGGCCTGTACCCCAAATTCCACCTTTAATTTGCTAATGCTAATGCTAACTCTAATCCCCCAGTGACCCTGTACTATAAGTGAGAAGCGATATGTCTCAAATAGCAAGTTAAGCTGATACAGAGCCATCTGTGGTCAGGGGCCAGCTGGAGCTAGAAGTGTTGCTGGGTAGGTTTGGCTGTCAACACTTGTTGGTATTGCTGTGTCCTTACTTTCATTTGTCACAGCTATAATACAGTTCTGAATACAAATTCCTATCCAAGCAGATAACAGATTACTGAATGCCCTTTTTAGAAGGGGAACATACTATTTTGTACCCTAACGTTAGGCATATCTACTACTCTGACAGAAATGTCTCAGACAACAGCTACATAAAAATCAAAGAGATCATAATTACTCATACAGTTTGGTGTTATCTGGCTATTAATTGCATCACTGTTGTCTTATTACTGACTGTTTGTTTGCATCTGGAAGTCTTCCAGAATTTGTTAAGCCTCAGGATTACTGTGTTTTGTTTTGTTTTTCCCATCATTTCTTTGCTTTTCTCCTCAGGGTCTACCTTAATGCTCATCACATTATCTAATGGCAGTACAACACCTCTGTCCAGCTCCTCTGCTTCATTCCAACCCATTCCGGATGTATCTGTTGGTCTGGAGGAACATGATGGTGTCCTCCGGGATGCTGAAAATCCTGCCATGTCTGGTTTGGTAGAAAGTTCCCAGGAGAGTTCTGGGTTCTTCAGTGAAGACAGTGAGGAGAATAAAGGTCCTCTGGCATTGCGGAAGTGGGATGCTCAAGCAGAGATCAACTCCAGTCTGGATGCAGATTCTTTGATAGGTATGATATTATTCATATCAGTCACTGTATTCAGATGCTATGTTTTCACGTATTTTGTCTATTTATTTTTCCATTTCCCATTTATATATTATTCTATTTTATTTTATATTATTTTTATTTTATTTTGAATATGTTTTTATTCACATTTTTATACACAAAAAAAGCATTTCACTACATGTGTACGTGGCATAAAATTTTCATTTAAATGTGAAGCTTGAATCCAAGCAACAGTTTCATTAATGTTCATGGGTAAGGGATTTAGAAATCTGTGCTTTCCACTGCAACTTTAAAATGTGGACTTTTTCACTGTGTGATTTTGTTAAAATCATGGACCTATAGCTCTATATGAATGGAGATTCCATGTTTGAGGTGCCACTTAACTCTTTATTTTAATGTTATTTTAACATTAAAATGAAGAAAACATGCCCTTAAGCATAAAACAAGAATCTGTTGACCCAACTATGGCAATAGTATCCCATCTCTACAACATTCTTTGGCTTACAATGGCTTACAAGACTGAGATAATTAGCATAGAATTACCAAATACACAAGACCATCCATGCTAACTAGAATCTACACCAATCAGGCATAACATTATGAGCACTGACAGGTCAAGTGAATAACACTGATTATTTCCTTGTCATGGCACCTGAGGCACCTGGGTGGGATATATTAAGCAGCAAGTGAACATTTTGCCCTCAGAGTTGATGTGTTAGAAGCAGGAAAAATGGGCAAGCGTAAGGATTTGAGCGAGTTTGACAATGGCCAAATTGTGATG
The DNA here is from genome assembly GCF_019097595.1 of Hemibagrus wyckioides. Classification (NCBI taxonomy): domain Eukaryota; kingdom Metazoa; phylum Chordata; class Actinopteri; order Siluriformes; family Bagridae; genus Hemibagrus; species Hemibagrus wyckioides. The sequence continues at coordinate 8,036,330 of NC_080730.1, read as the reverse complement.
GCTAGACCACTGGATCAGAGCATCTCCAAAACTGCAGCTCTTGTGGGGTGTTCCCGGTCTGCAGTGGTCAGTATCTATCAAAAGTGGTCCAAGGAAGGAACAGTGGTGAAACGGGAATAGGGTCATGGGTGGCCAAGGCTCATTGATGCACGATGCTACTGATGCACAAAAATTGCTGAAGAAGTTAATGCAGATTCTGATAGAAAGGTGTCTGAATACACAGTGCATGACGGGTCAGGGCTGTTTTGTAGGACCAACATAATATTAGACCGGTGGTCATAATGTTATGCCTGTTTGGTGTACACTAATGAGAGTGTGATGGCATTTCTGATTACATTAAATTATTTCTTTTTTTAAATTAGTCGTCTACTCTTAATATATTTATAATTTCGGTTACAGGGATGTACTTTCAAAGTAGCCTCACCAGTCAATATCAGAATATCATTAAAACATGGGGGGGATGTTTTGTCTTCCCATGACCTTTAAGAAAACGAGATGATGCAATTTCCTTTTAAACATGCAACTTGTGGAATATTCCAAATATTTCATAGGGGTGAATATGCTCAGGTTGAATGTTGTGGGACGTTCGTGGGTACTAAAATGTCTGTTTTTCAAGAGTTATAAGGATGACTTATGTAGGATGTTTTAAGCATGAAATGTTAAATGAATGCAAAAATACTATAAGGCGTTTTAAATGATAAATGATTAAATTGTAGTTGCCACAAATGCTGTTTTAGGTTATCTCTCGGGAACCTGCATATAAGGTATTGTGAAAATTCCTTTTATGCTACATACACATTCGTATCTGTAATATTAATGGGCACATTAATGGCATCCGACTCATGGATATGTGCTTGCACGTCAATGTATATTTAAAATATCTAATTTATAATTGATATTAAAATAGCACAATACTAGAACTAGAACTTTCTGTTGTGGAAATAGACAGTTCCTTAGACGATCCTTAGGTGAGCCATGGAAAGCATTTCTAGCCCATTCCTTTATGCAGCTAAAGAAGTGTGTCACATTGTACCATGACTCATCAGTAATTAGCATAAATGGTCTCATAACCATCATTCATCTGACGAATCTCCATCTTCAGCTGACAGTCCCCGTCCCAAAAAATATGAAGCCTGAATGTCAAAACAACAATTAGCCTAGTGAAAATTTGTGCTAAAATGCTGCCTGCTAGGCTTTAGAGGCTGATGATGAATTTCTCCTCCTTCACTAATTTCTGAGAAGGATTCTTCCTTCCCTTTAAATGGTTTAAACAGTACTGCTATTCGCTCTTATACTTCATGTATAGTTTTGGAAGAAAGGATATAACTTTGAACACAGATACATTAGCAAGGCTTGCCAAGACATGTGGGATTTAAAAAAAAAAAAATACAAAAGATATTTTTAGCCGACATGCTTGCCCTGTAAAGGTGGTTTCTACTGAGGCACTCATTCTGTCAAAATTCTTTTTTTCAGTATAAACTTGGTGTGTGTGTGTATGTGTGTGTGTGTGAGAGAGGGAGAGAGAGAGAGAGATAAAGAGATGGAGTAAGAGAATATGAAAGCATATAGAAGAGTGCTGTCCACCAGAAGTCCTGTGATGTTGTGGAAAGTCTTGCTAGCCATAAATTAATAATTCCAAGTGGTTTAGTATGCCAGAAAAATCGGAATTTAATGAGACACAACAGAGCTGAGACCTCTGCAGATGTTCTGAATCAACACAGCTGTGTACCAGCCATTTACACAGTTATACACTTGATATGAAAATGAAAACTCTTTATTATTTTTTTCCCCCCACCATAATCCTCTCCCTGAATATTTTCTATGTGGTCATACTGTTAAAGGTGTGAGAGCCTATTTTAAAATTTATTATTTATTATTATTATTTTTTTTAATAAATATTGAGTACAACTTAAAGGGTTTGACCAACTGATTTTGCACAATGAACAATAGCACCACCGCTTTGGACACTTACCTGGGTGCTTTCCAGCACGAAAGTTACATATTTCTTGCGTGGTCAAGATCAGTGTTGAGTCTAGTTGTAAAGTCAAGTCAAGTCAAGAAGCTTTATTGTCATATCAACCACATGTAGCTGATGCAGTACATAGTGAAATAAAACAACATTTCTCCAGGACCCTGGTGCTACATAGACAACTTACAACATATAACTGCAAAACAGAAACAACAACACAGAGCTAGGGAGAGAAAGTTTGTCCTAGCTACATAAAGTGCAACTAATTAGAAACACACTAGTATTATAAGATAGCTGCCCTCCCAAGCATGGTACTCCTCATCTCCCACCACCTCAACGACAGTCAACAAAATTGGGCTGCGCTTTTACGGGTAATGGTAAGGGATCAAAATCTTATAGTTCTTGAACATACAGCAGCATGTAATTTTATATAAACCTTACAAGATGTCAGGCACAATGTCAGAAATAACATATATTGCTTAATAGCATATAATAGGGAAAATATTCCATAAGAATGCTGTCTACTTCAGATTTAGGCATTACACAAAGTCTAATTGTACTGGAAAAAATACGTTTTGGTAGCCATAGCTTAGCTTTTTCCTTTGGATCTACTGTAATTTTTGTATAAAACATAGCTATAGTACAGGTGCTCAGGTAACACCTGCACAGATATGTGTTGCATTGCTGTATGAAAACACTGTCAAGATGCTAATTATACTGAAGCACCTGCATTATCTCATCTCCCCTTGTTTTATTCTCTAGTCAAGAGTGTCAGTTTGTTGTAAATTTGTAATTACGGATCTAAACATGTACTATCAATAAATAGTTCTAATTAGCACCGACATATTTCCCTCGCCGTTATGTCTGACTGAAAAATTGTTATGCTTTTTGTTTTCAAGTTTAAGAACTTCTCTTCCTGTGCTTCCATGAAACAGCATCTTCTATTTATCCCTGCCTTGTTAGCATTTGGTGTGAGTTGAATCACTTTGTTACATTGGCAACTCATCATAATAATCAGTCTCCTAATTATAGGTTGAAAAGTTTATAATATGGTTGAGTTTGCATGTTCTCCACATGCTTTAGGGGTGTCCTCCGGGTCCAGGCTGATTGGCATGTCTAATTTGTGCATAGTTGCGATTAAACCCTGTCCAGGGTGTCCCTTGTCATGTGCCCTGAGTCCACTAGAATCGGCTCCAGGCTTCCTGTTACCCTGTGTAGGATAATTGGCTCAGAAAATTGATGGATGGATGGATCTTCTTCCACACATACACCTGTGCTAGTTGATAGTCATATTCAGTGAGAAAGCTGGTCATGATATTGTGTGGGAGAGCTGAAATAAAGCAGATACCTATTAGCAAATGATCATTTCTGTAGGGAAACTATTATGACTAATCCTTTTAGCATGGGGTCTCAGCTTTGGCATTAAGTCTACAGTTCCATTTGTTTTAATTTGTACTTTGTATTATTTACTTCTAGGTTCTCCAAATGTATTTTGAAAAATCTGTGATTGAGAAAGTAATACACTGAGTTCATATCTATCACACCTACTATTGTGCACCATATACACTTTCTCAGTCATTGCTGGGGAGGTGATGTGATGCTTGAATCCGCAAAGCAGGGTTAAATGAATTAGCTCCAGTGAACATTAGTGAAACTACGACTGGCTTTTATTACGTCTAAACATTTTACAGGACTGAGACTGATGTGCCACTGACTGGTTGTGTGAATCTACAATCTGGGCTAGAAAGAAATCAGCCCCATCTTTTATTTCATATTATTCTGTGTGTTTTTTCCTATGTGGTGCTTTTGTTCTTGGTTTCACAAAATGATTTCCACAATCCAAGATGATTATGTCAGAAAATACACTATATCGCCAAAGGTTTTGGGACACCCCTCCAAATCATTGAATTCAGGTGTTATTTTTCAGGGGTTGGGCTTGACCCCTTAGTTCCAGTGAAAGGAACTCTTAATGCTTCAGCATACCAAGACATTTTGGACAATTTCATGCTCCCAACTTTGTGGGACCTGTTTGGGTATGGGTTCTTCCTGTTGCAACATGGCTGCACACCAGTGCACAAAGCAAGGTCCATAAAAACATGGATGAGCGAGTTTTGTGTGGAGGAACTTAGGGAGTCCTGACCTCAACCCGATAAAACACCTTTGGGATGAATTAGAGTGTTGTCCCAAAACCTTTGGCAATATAGTACTGTATTTTTATGGTCTTGTGCTGATGTTCTATGTGTGAACATCTGTGAACACCTGTTTAAACATTCATGCTTGTGATCGAAGATATAATGGTAAAGTAGATATAAAATAGTTTCATACTGTAATAAGATCTTACAAGAACAAACCACTGTTAAAGACAATTCACAAGTAACTTTCCAAAGTGCTACAATATCATTATATATAGAACCTGGTGTATTATGAAGTCTAATTTAATGTGATTAGCTCCACTTCATCCAACAGTTGTGCTCTAATTAGTTAATTACTTAGTTATTAGCAGACATGACTGTTTAGGCAGCTTTTTTGAGGTCGGCTTGTGTGTGTGTGTGTGTGTGTGTGTATTCCACTCAACATTTTGGACTTTGCCTGTGACGGTGTGAACAAATTGTAATGACAGCTAACACTGTGTGGTCCCACCTTGCTACTTTTCTTGTCATGTTAAAATGGTTTATCCAAGAAAGACATTTGTGTTAATATATTTCCTGTTACAGAGTGAATAAAGGCAGTAACTATAGTGCTAGGATACAGGATAAATTGATATATTCTCTATTTTTCTGCGCTGTTTTACTTATTTTTCCTTATTTCCCGTTTCTTTCTTTCTTTCGTTCTTTCTTTCTTTCTTTCTTTCTTTCTTTCTTTCTTTCTTTCTTTCTTTCTTTCTTTCGTTCTTTCTTTCTTTCTTTCGTTCTTTCGTTCTTTCTTTCTTTCTTTCTTTCTTTCTTTCTTTCTTTCTTTCTTTCTTTCTTTCTTTCTGTTAATTGAGCTGATAATTAGGCTCAGAGTATGGAAGCTGGTTTGCTTTACTTAAGAAATTTATACTGCTGTGACTAATCATACCCCATGTGGCAAGGGAATAAAAAGTACAATATAGTATATTAAACAGTATCTCTTTTTCGCCCCATCCATCCATCCATCCATCCATTTCTTTTTCATTTCCTTTCTAATTTTCCTTTATAATCGGTTCCCTGTTCATAGTTTTTTAATAGAATACCATTACACAGCATGAATGACAGTTGCCTGAAAAGTATATGTACACAATATACACAACTCCTTTTCCCCATGTCCTCTCTCAGGTTATAATCCATCCTCCAATCGTCCTTCCTCTCTCACCCTCCGCAAGGCTCCCATGAAGCTTAATTCCTCCTCATCTTTCTTCCTTCCTGCGGTTAAATCTTCAAACCCAGAACAATGGCAAAGGGATTTCGAGGCCAGTGGTTTTCCAGCTCATTCTTCCTCTCCACTGTCTACCACAGCTGCCGCACCGCTTATGCACTCCTCCGTCACAGACACGCATTCCTCCATCACTGAATCCATGGCTGGGTTCTTTGGCCCAATCAACCCATTGCCTGAGGCCACAGCTGGTGCTGACAGCCCTGAGGAGGACTTTGATGATGGAAGAGAGAACATCCTCACCCAGGCACCTACCGTTCCAGAAATAGGGATGTTCCCTAGCCAAGTGCCCTTACAACCTGACGATTCCCACCAGGATGACTCAGAGGAACAGGATGAAAATGAGGAGGTTGTGGCATTCCCAACTGAGATAGATGGACAGGAGGTAGATATTTGGAAGCCACATTCATCAGCAGATTCGGACACGCCTATTGTGGCCTTCACTGAGACAGCCTGGCATGAGGCAGAGGAGGAGGAGGAGTCAGAGGAGTCTGAACTTCGTCATGGAGGCACTGATTATTTGTCAGAGACAGACCTGCATGGTTCCCAAGAAGCAGTGCAGGTAGAAGGGATGAATGGATGGCTGGATCAAAGGGTGGTTGTATGGATGGATGGTTGGATGGATAGGTGGATATGCAGATGGATCAATAGATAGATCGATTGCATGGGTAAATAAACACAGACTGACTAAATAAGTACAATTATTATTGGAGGAAAATAATTGTAGTATATATGAAATGGCATGTTTATTGGAGGAAAATGCTTGTTTTTATTAAATAAATCAGCATGCAATTACTTAAATAATTTTATCAATAAACAGAAACAGATGATTAATGGATTCAGCAGTACACTAATATTGTGCCAAATATGATGTTACAATATAAACAATAATTCAGAAAACAGAAAACAACATGAACCAGTAGTGGAATTATGTATAGTTCAGATATATTTGCATATGCAGATAACCTTTTCAGCTGCTAATAGAAACAACAACAACAAAAAAACCTTACATAACAACAACAATTTTTCTACAGTGTAAAGATCAGGACATTTTACTTCCTTTTTAGAACAAACAAAAGTTTTCATATTAATAGAAGGCACTAAAATAAAATTCTAATTTTTCCCCGTCTTACTGTACATTATCTGAAACACAACCATTTTGAAAAGGAATAAGATACATTTCCGAGCTTTCTTTATTTACTGAATGGATTTGATGAGGCACATTTGTACAATTTCTCCTGACATTTCTTGACATTTTGAATCTTTTGATCATCCTGCCTGTCTGTAATGAATGGTGCTAATTATTTTAAATTATTCACTATAATTGTGAGATATCACTTCCAGTGACACATGTAACTCCCATCTGTCACTTTTCATTGCATTCTGTCTTTTTTTTTTTTTTTTCTAGGTAATTTGTGTTGACTGGAGTGATCTGGCAGGAAAAGGCTATGTCATCCTCAACATGACAGAAGATTACGATTGCGTGAGTTCCCGTCTTGTCCTTTCCCTTTCTATATCTCCTTCTGTTGGGTTTTTCAATCCTTAGCCTTTTTAGCGTATCTTATTCAGGAGTGTGAAAGCCACAGGCTTACCTTATGACAGTGAATCAGGGAAGCTTCAGACTGAAAGGATTAACTCGGTGTGTGTGGTTGGTTCTGTGATGATATATGACCCACAAGTTTAAGCCATCCATCTTGTCTCCTTACTACTAGACATCAGGACAATTTGTGGTTCTGTTACGTAGACTTTCTTGCTTACAAATGATCAGATTAGCAACTTACATGCCGGAATGACACCAACAGTTACCTTTTAATGTTTATGATCATTTTTATGATGGATAATCTGCAACAGAGAATCTGCCACCAAAGCCGCAGTGATTCATGTTTCGAGAACACGAGCTAATTAATTACATCCTGGTCTGCTCTGCTACTGTGTTTTTTATTTTTTTCTCCACGTAATCTGTTCAGTGCACTGAGGTACTTTGTTGAGTCAGCATCTGCAACACAGTCTTGACAAGAGACAGCCACTATACTAGAGTTGTGACAAAATGACTTAAAAGACAGAGGACATTCATCTGCATGCTTTATAGATAATGAGCCGGATGTTTGTGTTTATGTTTACGCAGTAACGTTTTACTTTGTCCATATTTTGAAGGAGAGTTTTATCCATTGTTCATATTTTTTAGTGGTACATCTGCAGTATTTTGGGGGAAAAGCTACTGGGAATGTCTGTGCCTTCACTAACACGCTGACAGGACTGTTTCTTCGGCAAGAAACAAACAAAAACTGTCTGTTAGACACAGCAATCTTGCACAGAATGCATATGAGAATGCATTCCTACATGCAGTGTTTTAGGTGTGGTGCAATATGATAAATTCACGTTATGATAACCATATAACCTAGCATCAGTAACTGTATTTTGCAACGAAGGTGCAATGATTATGCAAATAGACTATTATTTACTTAAGGCAATTAGAATAACTCGGAAAAAGGGTCAGTCTACATTATTTAATTAGAACATTTATAAATACTATTTCTCCCCACTCCTCATCCACTACCTACGTCTCTGCTAGCATGCTAACACGTGCTTCCTCTGAGTCACATGAAACCAGGCACCATGTCTTTTGGACTGCTGCTCAGTTCTACATCACACTCACTGCGCTCTTTCTAAAGGCGCCCCATTCCAGGTGCCAAGTTCACAAAGTTAAATATCTGTCCTAAAGCATTCCCTATTTCCGTCATGCTGTTGTCTGTATACATGACAGTATACAAACACACATGCTAATATTATAGAATGGATACTCCCGTTGCAGAGCCAGTTATTTTTAGCTTAGCTAATCAGAAACATTTTGTCTGCTTTTCTACATTTGGGTTTGATTGTCCCCATAGCCACTGTGCCACCAAGTGACAGGACTTGTGCAGAAAGTGTCTGAATATCTTGGATAGCCAGGCTGGGCTTTAACATAATGTTCACTTTATTGACATAGATCATTTCAAGAAAGCTGTGTCTGACTTGGCCATCCCCTGACTACATGGTGATGGCATATGTTTGGCTGGTGATTTGGTCAGTCACTGGAGAGAATACATCATATTCCTGGGTCCTGATGGCAGTAACAGAGGATAGAAATGCTGGTCCATTTTCATATCTGAGACAGTTGAAAAGTTTTCTGAAGAACAGGAATGTAAAGCTGTGCAGCCACAGGACTGGTTTATAAATCTTTGTAGTTTTGTAGCACCTAAGGTGTTTTCATGATGCATATAAGTGGCCTGGTCTCATCTCTTGGCTCCTGGCATCAGGATATTGACATATTTGGATGGCTTCTGTGTGCTCCTAGCAATTAGCAGTCATCCAGAACACACCCACTATACTTCGAGCTCACAGTGAACTAAGACAAGCAATCCCAAACACCAAAACAGGTTACACTCTTCATTTGCATGAGGATAGATCAGCGTTTGTTGAGGATGCTGTGACTGCAGTCTTGTCAATGATCCCTTTAGGCTTTCTAGAACTGCAGGAATTCCAAAAATGGGCCATCAGCTTGCAACTGGACCACAAAAAGTATTTGTCTCAGCAAAAGGAGCTCATGCATTAGACGACAGTGAAAGATATTCCTTTCTGAATAAGTCTGCCTTGGGAGTAGGATAAGCATCACAGAAGCTTTCCCTTGATTCATTATGTCCTCATGATACAAGGTCAGTCCATCTGGCTTGGGAGTTCTCAGACGTAGTGTTCTGGTCAGATGACCATGGTGTTTAATCTTTCAGCTCAATCCAGATTTTCTGCCCAAGATAATGTCACCCAACTTTGTGAATGGTCAGGGGAAGGCTTGGGCTGGGGTTGATGGTAGTGAGTTGCAATGCAGTGTGGATAAGATAGGGGTGATGTGGCCAATTCTTCTCCTTCTATTAAGGACTCTGGCTGCTGCATTGTGGACTAACTGGAGCTTATTTATACATCTACTGGAACATCCAGATTACAAGGCACTACAGTGACCAAAGCATGAACTGTTTTTGAAATCATTTTGTAATGATATTATATTTCTCTTATTGGTGATCATCTCAGATGAAAGAAGACTATCCTTGTAATATTATTTAAATGAGAATTATGTAAGAAGTTAGTGATTACACTAAAATCTAAAAAATGCCTGTGACAGGTGCCTACAAACATTTGGCCATATGGTCTATATAACACTTATTATTTAAACACTAGGGTCCTCGTCAGCTCTGTGGACAGGTTCTTGAGAGTGATTGTCTCATGATGGCACTACTTATGGCAAAAACTGCATATGGCAACATTCTTGAAAATTCTTGGAATGCATGCACAGATGAATAACACTGAATTTACACATGAGTGGTGAATTCGGGTGTCATACCACTTTCCCTGATGGTTCTATAGGGTTTATAGAACCAGAGTTAATTGACTGGCAATTAAGATTAACTTAAGATTAAATATCGTACTGGAACCATGATGTAGCTTTTCCTGAAGTCTCTACATTGTTCAGATAAAATGAAAGTTCATTCTAATTATTGGCATCTGTTCTTCAATTATTTGCAGGAATATTTCATTCAATAAAAAATTGGGAACCCTGCTTAAACATATTACAGCGTATAAATATTTAATTTTCAATGATTATGCTAATATAATGCTTTAATATTGTCCTGTCCTGCGATATTTATATCCTAGCTCTCTCTATCTGCAGTAGCAGCAGTTTCAGCAGTAGCACACATTTCTTTAATCACATTCTCTGTCAATGTTACTGCAGTAGGCTGGCCACAAAAAATACACACACACACACACACACACACACACACCTCTCTCTGTCCGCACCCACTCCAGAAAAGCAAAACTCGAGGTGCTCGTTCATCGTCATGGCAACTGGCAGGCATGTAATTACAATCAGCATGACATTTGGTATTTTGCGCTGAACATCTGCGTGCCACAACCGACGGCATGCCAACTAGGGGAGGGGCTACAGGGTATAGGAAGTGTTAGCAAACAAATTTTAGAGATAAACTAATTCATAAATGATATAATTATCTGCTTTATTTATACGTCGTCATTCATTTCAAACTGGAGTACGATGAACCTGGACAAAAAAATCATGAAATATTTAAAATATACATAGAGAAAAACCAACAGAAATGCCACTATGACATCTGTTACAATTTTTAGCAGGCTGTTTAAGCAACGAAAAAGTCTCCCTCTTGACCTTCAATTCGAAGTACCGTTAAAAGCCTTTCATCTGATTGTAGACTACAGAATGATGGGCTATAATTATTATTTATTTATTTTTTTAAAAAAAGAATGATTACCAGCAGAAAAGAAAAGACTGAGTTTAATCCAGAATAAAGGGCAAGCTTTCTTTCTTGGCCTCTTCAGATCCTGTTTGGTCAAATGAATCATCTCTTGACACAGTAGGATTTGTAGCAGTTAGACTCCAAATTAGGTGTCTGCTTCGACATAAGGACAAGCACCATATGTGGACATGACTCTGGTTAAAAAGAAACCAAACAATATGTCTGAGAAAACGTCAATGTCTGGAGCTAAATGAAGACTGCTGCAGGAATTTCTCTGTCTTTTTCTGTCTAGTGATGTAATATATTTCTTATTGTTGCACCCTTATTTTGCCGACTTCAATGAACACAAATTTCTGTTTGGATTCGCTTGCATGGCCCATCCATATTATTAAAAAGCACTGTACCACAATGTATTGTTGCAGATCTTACAGTATTTTATATATATATATATATAAGAAAAATTTGAAATAGCCTTCATTTGTCACATATACATTACTGCACAGTGAAATTCTTTCTTCACATATCCCATCCTTGGAGGTTGGGGTCAGACCACAGGGTCAGCCATGATACTGCGCTCCTGGAGCAACTTAGCAGTGCTGGGGCTTGAACCCCTGAGCTTCCAGTCAACAGCTAAGAGCCTTAACCACTTGAGCCACATATATACACTATATTGCCAAAAGTATTCGCTCACCCATCCAAATAATCAGAATCAGGTGTTCCAATCACTTCCATGGCCACAGGTGTATAAAATCAAGCACCTAGGCATGCAGACTGTTTTTACAAACATTTGTGAAAGAATGGGTCGCTCTCAGGAGCTCATTGAATTCCAGCGTGGAACTGTGATAGGATGCCACCTGTGCAACAAATCCAGTCGTGAAATTTCCTCGCTCCTAAATATTCCACAGTCAACTGTCAGCTGCATTATAAGAATGTGGAAGTGTTTGGGAACGACAGCAACTCAGCCACGAAGTGGTAGGCCACGTAAACTGACAGAGCAGGGTCAGCGGATGCTGAGGCGCATAGTGCGAAGAGGTCGCCAACTTTCTGCAGAGTCAATCACTACAGACACGTAGCGTCCAACATCAGTGTGTGATCTCACAAATGCGCTTCTGGAAGAATGGTCAAAAATTCCCATAAACACACTCCTAAACCTTGTGGACAGCCTTCCCAGAAGAGTTGAAGCTGTTATAGCCGCAAAGGGTGGACCAACGTCATATTGAACCCTATGGATTAGGAATGGGATGTCACTTAAGTTCATATGCGAGTCAAGGCAGGTGAGCGAATACTTTTGGCAATATAGTGTATATGTTGTTCATATATACAATTTTGGCTGCAATAGGTCCACTGTTCATGCCATCAAAATGTTATAAGTCTCAATAGCTGCTAGTGATAACTAACTTCTCAGGTGATCCTCATATATAAATATAACTATAAATGCTTAAAAGTGCGATGTGTTGTTCTTTAACAAATGAAAAATTGTACATGAATGAATCATTGACAAATTATCAAAGGAAAAAAACATTTTTTGTTGATGTAGGGAAATAATCAACTTCAGGATGGTAATGGCATCACCTTTGTGTTGGTAATGGATTTAGAGCAGTTTTTTGTCCAATATGCTGCAATTCAGTGTGATTCAGTATTGTGCAAAAGTGCCATTTTAATACAGATCATTGAGCAGGTAATGCAAACTTGCACACACTAATTCTAAACCGGCTTTGTGTGCACTCTGTGAACTCTTCAGAATAAGGGACCATTTATAACGAATACATATCACTAGACAAAAAGGAACGAGGAAGTTCTGAAGCAGATTGTGCTTCATCTAGCTTTTTGGGAATATGAATATAAATGAATATTTTTCTTTTACCCCAAGCCTTATGATTTTGTTTCCTTTTTATTATTGATCATCAATCATGTAATCCACATTCAGTCACTGTTGCTATATTTTCCTGTTTGTCTGGTTCAGTGAATCCGATTTACCCCATGCTGTTGAGGAATTAGCACAGATAGAGAAATCTGTATTATTTTTATTGCTGAGAACATCAGGATAGTGAAAAGACTATAATAGGAAGTACATTCCTCCAATCTGTGTGCCGCTTAGGGTCAAGGGAATCTGGAGCCACATGAGGCACAAGGCAAGAGACCCCCCCTGGATGGGTTGCACAATCGCACACATCCTGTGATGCCAGTCAGTCTATAATGCATGCCTTTGAACCAGGGGAGGAAACCAGATTACCCAGAGAAAACCCTGAATCAAGGGCGGAACATGCAAACTCCATATACAAGGTGGAAATAGGAATCAAATCCCCAAATCCGGAACTATACCACCGTGTTCCTCTAGGATGCTACACCGTTCTTGTAAATGCAGCATGGTTAAACATGACTCCTAGTAACAGATCCAAATCCATCACATTAGTGCAATATTTACAACAGTATCCTGCTTTGCGAAATTAACAATTAAAACAAAAGATTATCTCTAATGAACCCATGTGAAAGAGAAACTCGATTACAAGAGGAACTGAAAAGGAATTTGAAAAGACATTACTGAAAAAACAAAAGCAGGCTATCTGTTAGACAGTTCCTCTTGTAATTAAGGAAGTAATCTTGTCGGATTGGATAAGTAAAATGGTAAGTAATTGGACAGGTCTGGTCGTTTAACATAACTGCAACTATTCAGACCAACTATTCAGGCCCTCAGTGCTACTGTTGTGACTAATCAGGGTCAGACTTCCTGCCCAAAATTCTGGTACCAAACTAAGAAAAAAATGATGGCTTCATTTTCTAGAAAGATTCACACTTTATCATTTACTACAGGACCAATAAAGGTAAAATGTATCTTTGAAAAACATTGAATATATGTTCATTATTTTTGCTTTGTCATTTTTTGTCATTCCTGTGTATTCAAGTACCAAAAACAGGCATGATAGCTCCCTACTCTTCATTTTCCATTTATATTTTAGATAAAAAATATTATTTTTCTATCTATCTAGTCCATAATTTGAATAATACAAAAATAAATAAATAAATAAATAAAAATAATAGGTTAAATTATCACTCTAAATGCAAACTTCTCCCTGGTGGGTAGCCCATCTGTGTTCAAAATAAACCGATGTCAGATAACTGTTGGTTTTAATGCATGAGTGGGTTTGTGTGTTTGTTGTGTGTGTTTGTGTTACAGGAAAAGTTTCGTGTGGAGAATGGTGACAGGCTGCTGGAGATGCTGGAGAGCACATTCTCCAGGAAGATGAACAGTCCTCAGAGCTCATGGCTCATCTCGCTTAGCAAACCCACCAAACAGGAACACCAGCTTCTCATGACGCTTGCCAGTGATCAGGGTAAATCACACACACAATCTGCTTTCTATACTTTTAATTGGATCAGCACAGAAGCTAAAGAATCCTGATCCACTTTATACGTATTTGTATTGTTATCCCATCCATGCACGAGTACACCGATCAGGCATAACAATATGACCACCTGCTTAATATCGGTGTTGGTCCGTCCCCCTTTTGCAGCTCTGATCTGTCATGCACTGTGTATTCTGACATCTTTCTATCAGAACCAGCATTAACAACTTCAGCAATTTGAGCAACAGTAGCTCGTCTGTTGAATCGGATCACACGGGTCAATCTTCGCTCCTCACATGCATCACTGAGCCTTGGCCGCCCATAACCCTGTCGCCGGTTCACCACTGTTCCTTCCTTGGACCACTTTTGATAGATACTGACCACTGCAGACCGGGAACACCCCACGAGATCTGCAGTTTTGGAGATGCTCTGATCCAGTCGTCTAGCCATCACACTTTGGCCCTCGTCAAACTCGCTCAAATCCTTACGCTTGCCCATTTTTCCTGCTTCTAACATCAATTTTGAGGACAAAATGTTCACTTGCTGCCTAATATATCCCACCCACTAACAGGTGCCATGATGAGATCATCAGTGTTCACTTCACCTGTCAGTGGTCATAATGTTATGGCTGATCGGTGTATACCCAGTATTTGTAGTTTACATTTAATATTAAATAATTAAGACAGCTACCTACCAAGACACATTTTATTCCTCTTATTTTTTATTTTGTGAATGAACAAGACCTCATATTTTTTTTTAATCTATTTATAGTTGCATTCAATGTTATGGAACATCCATGAGACAAGTTGCCACTTACATTATAGCAGCTATAAACACTCTTTCACTTACCTGGCTCTTCCTTTTCTGGCATAAAGTTATTAAGACAAAAAATTTCAGCTTGTGTTGTTACTAAGAAACTGGAAAATATAGTAGTTAAAGGCCACAGCTTCCTACATTCCCATGTTCTGTACAATAATCTTGTATAGATTGATTTTGCTAAAAATAAAATGCAGTATATATATGAGTCATTTGGAATAAATTCTACTTATGCAGCGTGAGTGAAGTAACCATACTCCACACTACTGCATCGCTGTTATATCTGATTGTATTTATAAACACATTCAAGTCGTTTAGAAGAAGACATATTGTATATTTTATCTCTTTTTTTTCCCTGGTATTTCAGACTGGCTCACAAGCGAGTCATTACCTGATACACTTTTAATTAAAACTCTTCACACATCTTCCTGCAGAAACCCCAGCTCACTTGAAAATATGTCTCAGTTACAGCAACGGAAGCATGTCTCAAAACACTCATTCTGTTCAAGGAATCAAAAAATCACACATGAACTGCATAGATTTTCCATCCATCCGTTCATCATTAGGAACCACTAATCCTGTAGTACGCAGGGTCACAGGGGATCAGAGGACTTGTGGTAAACATACACTTACTAACACACACTACCGACAGTTTAGACTTGCCTGTCAGTCAGCCACTGGAGTACCTAGAAGAAACCCTTACAGGTCAGAGGAGGAATCGAAGCCCTAGGGGTGTGAGGCAAGTGTGCTAACCACCGTGCCCCCTACTTGCATTTTATAGTCTTTACAGTTAACATGTGATATTCAGAGGTGTCCAGGATTTGTTATGTAATGACAATCCAAGTTGACTAAACCTCTTATACTACTATGTTGGTATTTTCACTTTGGTTAAATGTCCACTTTCATGCTAATTCCACCATCAATGCCCCACATAGCAGACGGGTCTGGGCCAGATCTGGCATTAAGCTGGCACCGCCGGCTGAGTTCTGGCATGGCAAGTGGTATGTCAACCAGATGCGGACCAGGTCTAGCAGCGATGGCACTGTTTATATGATGGCATGCCAGATGTGGCCCGGTTATAGTTTGGTTTTTGTGGTGTGGCCCAGTGCTGGCCCACCTCTGGCCATCATTCTTCATGGTATGTGGGCCAAGTGTAAGTGTATTGTGTGGGCCAGATCTGGGCCAGACCTATTTTGCCAACTGGGGCCATTCGTCAACTCTTTGATCGCTGAGTAGATCAGCAGTGTGTCTAGTCTTATTCGGTGCACACCTGAGTGTATTGAAAACCATTGAACAGGTGGATTCAGGTTTGGCTCCTGCTTGATTTTAATTAAAACCCTCACCCACACCAAGCCTTTGTGGATAAGATTGGACACACCAGGATTAGAGTCTCAATAACCTCTTGACAATTGCTTCGTTCAGCTGCATTTCAACATCTCCACTCCTTCAACATTAATATGACATTGACATGTCAGTGAAAAGTGGTGAGAAAAGAAGCTACTTACTTTACTGTTTTTCGGCTTGCTTGAGATTTTTTTTCTTTTGAAAACATTGTAAGTGCGCTACCAGTGTTCCCCTTGTGATGTTAGTGCAGCAGACAGCCACTATTTTCTCACAGGAAGCATGACAATACAGCACAGAAACCACTAAGCACATCACAAATATTTCAATACAAACACGTTTTCAGGCTGGAGATTTCCCTCAAGTGCCAATTTTCTTTGAGCAAAGAATATTTTGAGCTGAGTGACAGAAAAATACACACACTAGATGCAGTACTCTAAACGTTTGAACTCACGTAGTAATGTTTAATAACTAAAAATTATTAGTTGGTTCCAGAACCATGTTAATTATAACTCATCCTTATACATTATGCCGTCTTTTACGTACATCAGGAAAAATATTCCCTGCTTTCCTAATGCGTCTTTAATCGTAGTACATCTGATTGTGTGGATGGATGATGATCATACACGTTTCATCTCCATGAGGAGAAAAGCTTGGGGCTGATGAATGGACTTGCCACATCCTATTCAATCACAAATTCCTCCTCCTTTTTTTTTTTTTTTTCCTAAAGCACAATCCTTTAACAGAAGGATCCGTGAATGCAATTACGCTGGATTTGTTAAAGCAATAAGCCACTCAAGGACATGTATTAGACTGATACTATATCAGGTAAGGGTGTCCTTGGGTGTATATAATTGCTGTTACACAAACCCTCAAGTGGCATATTTCTTTGTGTTTAATAAATAATTGAGTTTATTATTAATAACGTTCCCAATAAAAAAATTTCTTCCTGCATGCAGAATGATCTATTAACAGTAAGCTTTGGTTGCTAAGCGACATAACAGGTGAAGATGAGAGTATTCTATTGACAGAGCAATGGCAGAAGTGTAGCAGTTGTGTTTGTGTTTAATTTGGTGCATTAACACAGAATTCAGTTATAGTTCACACATGAGATCACAAGGGGGCTTTCATATTGTAGGCTTTTACAACAGTTTTGTATGTGGCTCAGGCAAAGTTTTATAACAGTCAGATTACATTGCTGCTGGTATAGAGAGAATGATACATCTCTGCTACAGACTACTGCACATCCCTTTGCGTCTTTGTCCGTCCATCCATCCATATCTGTCTGTCTATCTATCTATCTATCTATCTATCTATCTATCTATCTATCTATCTATCTATCTATCTATCTATCTATCTATCTATCTGTCTGTCTGTCTGTCTGTCTGTCTATATCCATATATATACTGGTTTAGAGAGAATGATACATCTCTGCTACAGACTACTGCACATCCCATTGCGTCTTTGTCCATCCGTCTGTCCGCCTATCTATCTATCTATCTATCTATCTATCTATCTATCTATCTATCTATCTATCTATCTATCTATCTATCTATACATATAGATACTGATGATCTACATCAGAATGATACATCTCTGCTACAGACTACTGCATATCCCCATCTTTGTCCATCTATCTATCTATCTATCTATCTATCTATCTATCTATCTATCTATCTATCTATCTATCTATCTATCTATCTATCTATCTATCTATCTATCTCCATATATATACTGGTATAGAGAGAATGATACATCTCTGCTACAGACTACTGCACATCCCATTGCGTCTTTGTCCGTCCGTCCATCCATCCGTCTGTCCGCCCGTCCATCTATCTATCTATCTATCTATCTATCTATCTATCTATCTATCTATCTATCTATCTATCTATCTATCTATCTATCTATCTATCTATCTATCTATCTATCTATCTATCTCCATATATATACTGGTATAGAGAGAATGATATATCTCTGCTACAGACTATTCCACCCATCCACCCATCCATCCATCCATCCATCCATCCATCTATGCATCCATCCATCCATCTATTTTCTGTAATGCTTATCTTACATAGAGTCTCAGGTAAGGCACAAAGCAGGCAACACCCTAGACAGGGGTCCAACTTGTAACAGGGCACAATCACACACACACTCACACACACTGACAATTTCGAGATACGACCAGCCAACATCAGATATCTTGTAGGAAAGCAGAGTACCTGGAGGAAACCTAAGAAGCACAGGGAGAACTTAACACATAAAGCGCTGAGGGGCGAATCCCCAAACCTCGGGGCATACAAATAACAAATAACCCACCGCTTCGTCTCTGTAACAGTTACAGTGTTATTAAGAGTATGTTTTACTGAAAATCTTTGCAGATGCTTTGACTTTAGTTCCATATTTGTTATTTAGCAGCCTGCAACCAGTAATTGGTTTTGAATTTGGGGTTAATCATATATGAAAGGGAGTCTACGTATATTTGCAAATTGGGCTGCAGAAATAGAGAACTTTGCTCTTGGTAGAGCTTGAGAAATATTAAGGCATTTTGTGTGAAGCATTATGAAAAACTGAGTGTGGAAGTGATAGCTGGGTGATAATAACAGGAGAAACTGTAATATAGCATTCTTTTTTTATCCCTTTAGGTGTCATTGCTACTAAAGATGTGCTGTCAATGCTAGGGGAAGTAAGGAGAGGATTAAATGAGGTATGAGCATGCACCCTGTATATGCGGATTGCTCGTTACACGTAATGGGTTTCTGCGATGACATCCTGACAATTAACGGAAATCACATTTCAGATCGGCATTCAGAACTTCTCCAGCGTGAGCACGTGTCACTCCAGACCCAGCCAGACGCGCAGCGATTACGGCAAATTGTTTGTCGTTCTGGTGATCATAGGCTCGGTGTGTGTGATTATCATTGCGTCCGGGCTCATCTACATCTGCTGGCAGCGCCGTCTTCCCAAAATGAAGAGCATGGTAAGTGGGTACTCATAACACAGACAGACTGGAATCAGTGTTGATTAGAATAATATAAAACCAGGTTTTTATAGTTTTTTTTTTAAATAGTGATTCAGTTAAGAAATTGTGTAATGATAAATTTCATAATATTAAGAAATATATGGAAATGAAAAGATTGCCTTAAAGGTTTTGTTTACAGTATGGCTGTTGCCCAAATCCATCACACAGGGTCAGGAACAGAGTCCATTAGTACTGACAGACACAGAGGCCACACCACCTTCACTGGGCACAGAACCTTAGACTGGGACAGATATGGACATAGGCCACACCTCCTTTGCTGAAACTGACAGGCACAGAAACCACACCTCTTTTACTGAAACTGACAGGCACAGAAACCACACTTCCTTTACTGGGGCAAACAGGCACAGAGACCATGCCCCCTTAGACTGGAACAGACATATACATAGGCCACACCTCCTTTACTGAACCTGACAGGCATAGAGGCCACACCTTCCTCGGAAGGACTAGTAAGCTATGTTATGGCTACATCTCTTTCAGTGGTACTACCAGGCAAAAAGGCTATGCCTTCTTTTAATGGGACACATAAGGACACCTACTTTACTGAAACAAACAGGCACAGAAAACATGCCACTTAAACTGGGAAGAATATGGAGCTAGGCCACACCTCCTTTACTGAAACTGACAGGCACAAAGGTCACACCTTCTACAGGCACATTTCTTTTTTCACCTGGACACATAAAGACATAGGCCACACCTCCATTACTGGTTCTAACAGATGCTATACCTTCTTTATTGAGCCTTCTTTATGGGTCACATCTTCTACAGTGGGAGTGGCAAGCTCATACAGATGTACAAGAACTTTGCATATCTTTTTTTTCTTACATAGTGTTGGCTGCTAACACTCGATTTCTTTGTGTTGTCCCAAGTCACGTGGCGAGGAGCTGCATTTTGTGGAGAACGGCTGCCATGACAACCCCACGCTGGACGTGACGAGCGATGGCCAACCGGAGCCACAGGAGAAGAAGCACAGCACCAACGGCGTGCCAGCAGGAACTGGAGCTTGGCAGGGCATGCCGAACAAGTCGGGCAAAGACGAGGAAGACAATCAGGAAGAGGATACTCACCTCTAATAAGGAGGAGAACAAAGGGAAAGTAAAAAATTTGTGTAAGGTTTTCCATCAGGGCACAGAACACCAGAGCTTTTTTTTCCAACTACCTGCTGAATATTTAAAGTGATTGTCTATGGCTTGTACGGTCTTTTATTTATCTGCACCAGCGACAGCACGTTCATATTCAATCAATGTGGCGTGGGTTGATTCTTTAATAGTGCAAGCACAGAGAGGCATCTGTAAACATTCTAGTGCTAATCGGGGAGTATTTCGTTCCGGATATTCGCGAATACTTACTAATTATCTTTAGCTGTGAAGAAACATGTATTGAAAACCTGCCAAATTGCGTCTTCAGTAAGTCTTGCACTGTCGGAACTCAGCAGGATAGCAGTATTTCCTAGGATCTTAATGCATAATAATGTATTTCGACTGGCTATTGCAGTACACGCGTATCCTATTTTCTTTTGTATGGATGCATCTAGTGCACTTTTCGAAGCAGTACATTAGCGCAGTGTGTTATAACATGGTGAAGTTGCAGCCAGCTGGCCTTGCTCTTTAAATCGCTTGTCGGAATGGCCTCTCTTCAAATGAGATGTTTTTTTCATTGTTCTTTGTTTTCAGTGTCATTGTCAAGGTTCACATCAGTGCTCTCGCGCACATTCACTGTAAAAAGGAAAAGAAAAAATAAAACTTGCACTGCATAGGGCTTACATTTTTGAAACAAGAACAGTCTATCCTTATTCTGTTCGATTCTTTTATATATCTAATGCCAAAATGAAGGTAGAGCAAACAGAACTTGTATAAATATAAGGAATATGAAAACTGAACTAATTATTCAACCTAAACCCAATCCACTACATCTCTAGTGTGTGTTTAATTACCACAGACAAGAATCTGGGCATTTTCCCCCTTGTACTATGAAAAGTTTACTAGAAACTCATTTGATTTAGAGTAGCCAATCCACCTCCGGGCATGTTTTTTTTAGGTGGGAGGAAACTGGAGAACAAATTATAGGTAGGATTCAACTGCCCAAGAGTGTTGAATTTCTTTTCTGTGGCACTTATGACAGATGCAGTGGGTTGATATTAGGTTGAAAACTCTGGAGTCTACCTTGAAGGAATGGTGGAGTTGAAACAAAAGCAATTTCTCAAATATACACACTTCATTTAGTATTCTAAAGAGAAAAATCAAGTCAACTCCCTGTGATTTACAGTACAGTCATGTCCAGCATATCTGATATTAACCTGGTATATTAGTCACATTGTTACACCTAGCTCTTATTACCACATAAACGATGTAAAATAGAGATCGGTTACAATGTCCTGATTATGGAAACGTTCATTACAACATGCATCTCATTTCCTTATCGCAGTGTGTCGTCATAGATACAGCTTGAATAAAATGATTAATACAGGGTTATCTCTTTATTTAAATACACAAGATGGATAAAACTTAAAACCTACACCCACTTGCTTTAAATGAAGAACCAAAACAATTCGTTTTCAAAGAAACAAATTGTAATAGTCAGGGACTGATAGTTGTAGCTGCTGTAACTTGAGCTCAGTAGCTCACAATGTTGGATTACTGATGGAAAGGTTGTGAGTTCAAATCCCATCACTGTCAAGCTGCCTCTGTTTGGCCCTTGAGCAAGCCTCTTTAACCCTCAGCATGTATAAGTGAGATAAATATAAGTTGCGCTGCATAAGAGTGTCTACAAAATGCCCTAAATGTATGTTCCACATAGAAATATTCGATCATCTGAATAACAATTTGGCCTTGAAGGAGCTGGAGGAATCATACTAAATTTAGGAAACAGGTTCTAGCTGTCCAATATGGCTGCCTGAATAGTAGTGTTTAGCTACATGGTTAAAAATTTTTTATAGATTAAAGTAAGCAGTGATGGACCACGATTATGAAACTACTAGAGCTGAGCAATATGTCTCTTCGATGGCATAATAAGAATAATTTCATACATGTGCTTTAAGACTGCTGCATTTTTTAAGTCCGTAATGACTGACAGGGTTCAGGCAGGGAAGCAGGCAGTAAAAGAAACGGTCATTTAAACCCAAAAACACTGAGCTAAACAGAAGCGGTGCTTGTCATCTGTCCTTTTGTGTCATTTGGGCAGCGTCTGCTTTGTCTATCTATTTTCACTTTCTCCTTTAAGGCATTTTTTGGAGAAAAAATAAGAAACAATAGAGAAATAATCCACCCTTAATGCCCATTACACTCCAGACTATATTTTGGATCATTGCTGCTGATGACATGTTACGGATGTGTCAGTAAATAGAAAAAAATCCCGGCCCAAAAGGAGTTGACAGCCCCAGCCTTGCTTCTTAATACCCTTCTCAAGGCGTAGATAATCTGCTTTGAGACGTTTGTGTAGAGCAAATAATCTAATGTGAATTCCAAAATATTCTAGGAAGGAAGACTAACTCTGCTAGGACATTTATATCAAGCAGTAAGTCATGCTGTCAGTGTGCTACTACTGAGGAACAGGGCATAACTGATCTGAGGCAGACAAGATTTTGGGTGATCGACTCCCAATACATAATTGTCTCCATGAGAAATTAGTACATTAGTAAGTATTCTTAACCAGAGTGACGTTCTTACAAATCTCTCATGACAAAAAAAAAAAAAAAAGAGTTATTAAAAACCACTTGATTTTATTTAATTAGTAAATATGACCACACACGTCCATGTTGCACTCGCTGTTTCCGATGATATTAAGTTATCTGTAACTAATCTTTATTCACTACAATTGTGCTGTTACACTATAATAATCGTTACCGTTTTATTTGTACTAAACACACCTACTCTTATCTATATGACAGTTGACAAACAGTTTGTATGTAATGTACTGATTTCATGTGCATGATGCAGTTATAGTAATATATCCGAAGCACATATCAGAAGTTGGCAGTATTAAACCGTTTCCAAAACCGTGGTTATTGCAAAGCTAGATGTCTTGGATAGTTCATTATTATCCGTTTTCTGTATGCTATTACCTGCATTGTAAGAAAAATAAAAATAAAAATGCAAAAAAAAAATAAATAAAAAAATCACATCAACTTGATCAAATAGAACAGGCTGATCTTGATAATCATAGAGTAAGCATAGGGTTTTTTTTTTTTGTACTCTACAGTAACTGTACAGCTTTGTTTGCAGCTGCACTGGTTGTTTTGTTTTTTTGTTTTTTTCCACTTCATTTTCGATGTTTATCTCGAATGCTTTGTATGGAGATCCTCTTAACCGCTTTGTATGGAACGTTTGTACGGACAAACTCCAATCTCGTTGTTATTTAATGTAACTTTAGGTTTTGACCGTTTTGAAATGCAAGACAATAAATGTTCAGAGATTCAAAATCGGTGTTCAAGAATGGTTTCTGATGCTACTGATACAAACCCCCACCCCCAGTTAGTTTGGATGGCTGATTTTACAATGGCGCCCCCCTGTGGCCAGACTCTTTACAACTATGGTGAGCATCTCAGCTATCACAGATTCATCCGAAGTGGACAGTTGAAGATATTAAATATTTAGATTCTCGTTCTTGACTGGAACTTTGTGTGGTCTTCTGCTGTTGTAGCCTCAAGGTTTGATGTGTTGTGCGTTCTGAGATGCTTTTTTGCTGACCATAGATGTATGTTTATTTGAATTACTGTATACTTCCTGTCAGCTCAGACCAGTCGGGTCAATCTCCTTTAATCTCTCTCGTCAAGGTGTTTCAGCCTCCGTTAACAGGATGTTTTTTTGCACTATTCTGTAGGAATTCTAGAAACTGCTGTGTGTGAAAACCCCAGAGATCAGATCATTATTTTCTGAAATAATTAAACCAGCCCAACAGTAATGCCATGGTTAGAGTCATAGAGATCACAATTTTTTCTGTCTGTATCTGCATAATTGTATGCATTGTGCAGCTGCCACATGATTGGCTGATTAGATAACTGCATGAAAACACAGGTGTTCTTATTAAACTGGACACAGTTAGTATATGTTTTGTTTTAAAAGTGCCTATTGATACAGAGGTCTTTTTCAATCAGATGTATCGTATTACTGATACAGGGGTTGGAGTATCTGAGGATTTGCCCAAACTAATCAGTTAAATACATTAAAGAAGCACCTTTGACATCAACAGCATGAATCCATTTTTGTCAGCATTTCAGGCTGATGTTGGTGGTGTAATGCTGTAAGGAATGTATTTTTATTAAACATCGGACCCTTTATTACCTTTTGAGCAATATTTAAATGCCACAGCCTATCTGAGTATTGTTGGAATCAATGCCATGACAGACCACAGCAAGACTTTGACAAGATTTGCTCAAATAAGTAAACATAATTTACTAAGTATAATCATCCAAAAGTTACTTCTAAACTTTTTGCTTTACAGTGTGTTTTTTCCTGAGAATCTGTTCATGTGGGTCAGGAGTTTTAGGATCGAGATCAAGGTAAACCATGAAAGAACACAAGACAAGGACTGAAAAGTTTTCATGCTGTGGTTTATTCTACAGGGCATTTTAAAATGTACAGTGAAACCTACTGATTAAATGACGAAACATCGGCAGCAGTCAAGTCAAGAATAAAAGCAAACTTAACGTTAAGATTGTCTTGATCACAAGAGTACACAGGCTGAATGACCTCGGTCCTAATACAGTGTCGCTGAGCTACTCACGTCGGACAGCACTGCTACATTCGACGAGGTTTATCTTAAAACATGCAACAACTGCCTGCTCTAAATCACTAAAACGAGCAAAAAACAAAAAAGTGCACAAGAGATCGCACAAAATTTCAAGCATCGCAGGTTGGCAGTTTCTGTTAAAACAATCACAATGAAATGGCACGGTCAAATATGATCACACATAATATAACGGATTCAACGTTGGCTACAGTGAACATGCTGCTGCTCTGGCAATAAGTCAGAGAAAGCAAATACTGGCTTGGACTATTTAAAGGTCTAATCGAAGTAGTAGTTCTGAATGAAGATGCTGTTCATGCCTTTGAAAACAGGAACATCATTGTAAATAAGAGCTTTCTCCTCGTCGCTCGGTGTGGGAAAGCGGTGCTGGCTTTTCATAGCTGCAACGAGGAGGAAAAAATAAAATATTAAAATAAATGACATCATCCAATCCAGAAGGATGTGCTTCAGGTAAAAGCAAAACAGCGACCATCCAAGACTTGGACCTTGTACCCAGTTTAAAGTTTTAACTTTTGTAATCTTACTAATAAGTATAGGAGTGTATTAAATTCGTGTGTGGTGCTGTTTTAAGACACATTACCACATTCACTCATCCATTAATCCACCTATCTTTAGTAAATATTTATTGCGGTGAGGATCATGGTGGCTTAAAATGCTCACTGAACAGAACCAACCATCACAGGCAAAAATATTAACTGTAGGACTGGTCAGGTCATGGTGACAAAGAGATCCTTTACTCTGAATTGCTCAGCTGCCCTCGTCATCTGTTTACTGAAGAAGGAAATGAAAGATAGAACAGTGGTCCTTGAGGTACAGTTATCCTCAAAAGGAACAAGACAGACCCTGTGGGGTGCAGGAATACTGACAAGACTAAATTTCTTGCATATTTCTCTTTTCACTGTAAAGTTCTTATGTATAAAAGACATTTCAAGAAATGTCAGGAAACCAAATGCAACGAACCTTCAGAGACGAAGAAGCTGGCCGTGTAGAAGGAGGCTCTTACGGCTGAGACGGAGTGGATCATGCCTGGCTTGTCTATCCATTCGAATGGACTTTTCTCGGGGTGCCACTGAACGGCATAGAACGGGTATCGGTAAGCTGCAATAAAATTAGCACTGGTTAAACAGGGAGAGTGGGCATCGATCGCAAGGACGTCGTTTCCATTTTGGAACAAACAGATGCGTTAAGATACAAGCAAACAGTTATTCACTGCTTCAGACAATTACATATGGCATTCCATCACACATGATTCCTGCTTTATTTGGCTTTGAGATGCATAAAAGGAAAAATCTTTCTGATTTGGGCAACACAGACTGGATAGCCAGTGCAGGGGATACAATCACAAGCATTAGTTAACATTGCTCGGCTGAGACAAATGGTAACAGGTTATTCAGTTAAAAATTTACTTATGAGCACATTTTAGATTAATCATTTGCCTCTCTGTACAAGATCCTAACTGTATAATAACATGGTCTTCATGTCACATTAAACAATAAATATTCAACAATAGTTCAGAGATTCAAGAACATTACTTTGCTCTGCTTACATCACTGATCGGTGGGTTCGCGTAAACATTTTTACAAAGTGATCTTGAGGTCATTTCTTTCTATGAATCAGCATGTTTGGTTCATGTTTCACTATTTGCAGGATTTGTATTTGTAGTTTTCATACAAATCCTTTGCCGCCTTGCTACTGGCTTTTAGATGAGCGTCACAGCAATGCTCACACTCCTTTTACAATCAAGAATTTCTGATACTGTTAAAACTTTATATGGTCGGCTGTTATTGGTTGCTGATAAGGGACTGATTAATCAAGTCACATTATGCGTTTTAACACCACTGAACTCTGCTCACAACCAAAAAATACATTTTATGCTTTGATTTTCCTGCAACAAATAATAGGGAAGGATAAAGAGGCCAATAAAAGTTTACTCAAGGCCACTAATTGAACAACAAAGTTGTAAATATTTATTCCTTAAATCTCTGTATTTAGTATTTTTCTGCTATATTTTGTTAAATTGTGTAATATTTTGGTATATATTTGTACTCTAATTTGGGTTTTTTAGTATTTTTGTTATATTCCTTCCTATTTTAATCAGGATTGATTAAGTCAGTAAGTATCTATCTCTCCATCTATCCAAAATGCTGTACCAATTTAAACAGGTTAATTCTGCTTCACACAATTGTGATCAATTTTAATTTTCTAAGTTGGTTCTCAACTGACTAATGCCCTGTTACTAGATTCCATCAGGCATTCTCACCTTCCATGGTAGAAATGAACTCCTTCCTGCCATCTGTATTTGTGGTCAAGATTTTGTAGAATCGCTTGAGTTTGGCGTTGCGGGTGAAATTCTGTTGGCGTAAAGCGCATTTCGAGCGTCAGAGATCAACTGTCCATGTTACAAGCTTGATTGTTTATAGAAATACAATCTCAAGGTTACCTGTACAGACATGCTCCAGCTGTGGAAGTTGGATGTGATGTTCTCAGAAGAAAGTGATTGAAGGAGGTCTTTAGGGAAGCTTTTGAACAGCCTGCTATTCTGTGCTCCTGTTCAATAATGGAGTACAAAAAGGTACATTAACATATTTACATTCTGCAAAATGTCTAAATAAATTTGGTTCAAGTATACACCTAGAATGAAAAAGTGATGGATTTGAATGAAATTTCTGTACAATGAAAGGTGAGTAATTCTTTGAATTATATGTTAATCACTTGTTTGGAAAAAATACCTGTCATGTATACACTGATCAGGCATAACATTATGAGCACTGAGAGGTGGTGAATAAGACTGATTATCTCCTCATCATGGCACCTGTTAGTGGGTGGGATATATTAAGCAGCAAGTGAACAAAATTGATGTTAGAAGCAGGGAAAATGGGCAAGTGTATGGATTTGAGCGAGTTTGATGAAGGGCCAAATTGAGATGGTTAGACGACTGGATCAGAGTATCTCCAAAACTGCAGCTCTTGTGGGGTGTTCCCGGTCTGCAGTGGTCAGTATCTATCAAAAGTGGTCCAAGGAAGGAACAGTGGTGAACCGGCAACAGGGTCACGGGCAGCCAAGGCTTATTGATGGACGTGAGGAGTGAAGTCTGGCCCGTGTGATCCGATCCAACAGACGAGCTACTGTTGCTCATATTGCTGAAGAAGTTAATGCTGGTTCTGATAGAAAGGTGTCAGAATACACAGTGTAGGACGGGCCAGAGCTGTTTTGGCAGCAAAAGGGGGACCAACATAACATTAGGCAGGTGGTTATAATGTTATGCCTGATCGGTGTACATTTTGTGTTTATTTTATGTATTTTTATGGAGCTAAATGTGAAAATAATTCTGTTGTTGGACTGTTTCAGGTTTAAAGCAGAATGAACAACATTTGGAGAATTTTTTCTGAGTCTGAAATTATTGAAGACGAATTCAATTTTACATTACATATAGCTGAGTATAATTTAGTATGAAGAGCTGTGACATAAGAGCGCTAACCCGGAGCAAAGACTAGCGGCAGGGCCACGGCTTTAGTGTTGGTTAACGTCAGCAGATTCTTGTTGCTGGTCAGGACGGTTAGCTGCTGGAAGCCTTGACAGGTTCCCCATATTGGAAAATAATCAGAGGCATCATTGGCCTAATAAGAACACAAACAAAAGAAAGGGAAGATTGACATTTACATCAACGTAGCATATCTATCACTACATGATGGTATTCCTGGTTCAACGCGGGAAGACCTCAAGTTAAATTTGACAAACTAATCACTAGATCTCAACCTAGCAAGCTAGCTTAGTAAAGAATTGCCTCCTAGTTTTAATTGCACAATATAATTGTTAGCCTAGTTTTACCTAGCTTGTCTAGGGAGTGTTGAGTATAATTTTAACTCATGATCTTGATTTATCAGCTTTTTAGACTACCGTGTTAGTTTGCTAGCACACTTGGCCTTCAGCTTTAAATAATGAATACAGTAGTTTGCCTAGCTTGCTAATGAACTTTGGAAAACCAGTAAATTCTGATACTAATGAAACATTAAAACCCCTTATCCAGCATCTAGATAGAAGATCAGTTACCTTAGCTCATGTAAGTATTGGTTGCTGGCAAGATTAGCTAATATTGCTAAACTACATATTGTGCAATTATAACCAGCAGCCTAATTTACTAAAATTTACTAAAATGTACTGAGGTTTGCGATTAGCTTATCAAATTTTTTCTTAAGCTCTATCCTTGATGTGTCGTTTCTTATGATGTACCGGACCTTGATTGCTAGTTCATAGAAAATCTTGGCCACTCTACTAAACTGGGACTTCTGAATATCCACATCTCCTCCTGGCAGCAACAACCTATAATTATAAAGAAGACGACAAAAATGTTTTCTGCTTCTCATTGAATACAAAATACTGCCTGGGAGCCATATGGAAATCTACTGAAGTAAATACATACCCATTTATTGAGTAGAAAAGTTTGCTATAGTCCTCTTCGGTCTCATTTATCCTAAGCAAAGAACATGAGAAAACAAAAGCAAAAAGCTAATCAGATCCAATATATCGGTCATGTCAAACATTCTGAACACTGATGTTTCAGCCTACCTTATAGGTACAACCCTGGCACCAGCTGACTCCAAATACTTCACATAGGAAGCAGCAATATAGGAGGATCCTTTTGCATGATGGTCACCTTCCAAGTTTTCTTGGGCTAAAACACCTAAGAAATAAGTGAAAAGATTAGATAGCAGTGTGGTCTGGGGACATTTTCTCCAGGATTGTAATGCAGGTTCTTTCAGTTTGTTTTTTGCCCCATCGGAGCTGAAATACTGCTCAATTCAGTTAAAGTTTGGTGATTCACTTGGCCAGTCTAAAACCTTCCACTGTTGTCTACAACCTAGTTTTCAACCCCGTAAGCCCCCTTCGATTACTATATTGTGATACCTTATCCCCTGCCCTGTGGATGTTGTTAGTGGTGTCACAGACTAGTTTGAGTTTTTCCTTCATAGCTCCCACAATGTTTCTGTGATAATCTGGTTGTTTTCCTTGGCTGACCTTGTTAGTTCGCCAATGGTTTCTTTCCTTCTTTTTCCAGAACATTCCACAATATTATACTGGCTATGCCCAATGTTTGGGACAATTTATCTTGGTGCCCAATCAAACAGTTTTCTATGCTTCAGCTTTAGACAGCTCTCAAACCAAGAAAACACATTCACAACTATAAAATGTTTAATCAATCAATCTACAGGGAACACCAGGGCAATAAGAAACACAGATGTAGGTTGAAACAAAATGCAAATATCATGAAATGAAAGCTGAAATTCTGATCCATAGTCTCATTCAGAGTTGGATCACAAAGGGTGGGATATATATAGCAATGAACAGTCAGTTCTTGAATTGTTGAAAATTGGCAAGTGCATGGATCTGAGTGACTTTGACACGGGTCAAATTGTGATCGCTAGATGACCAGTCAGTGTACATCAGTGGGCACGTGAACATCAGAACTGAACCATGGGCTGGTCTGATGAATTTCTTTTACATCATGTGGACATCTGAGTGCATGTGTGCGAATTCATTTTATACTTAATGAAATATAGCTCAATATATTTTAAACACTGTTTTTTTTGTTTATTCTTTGGTGTGTCATGAGAAACTAAAAATACAATTTGTTTTTTTTCCTCCCAGTTTAATTTCAAAATGGTTTAAAGAACACACCGACTCTGGTTTTTGCTTTTAATTTAGTTTAATTTTACATCATTCAAATTAGTACATTCATAGAAAGGACACTGGAATTTGAGATGCATGGAAACAATCTCCCTTCAAAAAACTACATCTGTATTTCAGAAAGTCTTTAAGAATATAGTGTTAAATACACCGATCAGGCATAACATTATGAGCACTGAGAGGTGAAGTAAATAACACCGATCATCTCATCATGGCACCTGTTAGTGGGTGGGCTATATTAGGCAGCAAATGAACATTTTGTCCTCAAAGTTGATGTGTTAGAAGCAGGAAAAATGGGCAAGCGTAAGGATTTGAGTGAGTTTGATGAAGGGCTTTGATGAGTTTGTGATGGCTAGATGACTGGATCAGAGCATCGCCAAAACTGCAGCTCTTGTGGGGTGTTCCCGGTCTGCAGTGGTCAGTATCTATCAAAAGTGGTCTACCGAAAATACAGCGGTGAACCGGTGACAGGGTCATGGACGGCCAAAGCTCATTGATGCACGTGGGGAGTGAAGGCTGGCCCGTGTGATCCGATCCAACAGACGAGCTACTGTTGTTCAGATTGCTAAAGAAATTAATGCTGGTTCTGATAGAAAGGTGTCAGAATACACAGTGCATAGCAGGTCAGGGCTGTTCTGGCAGCAAAAGGGGGACCAACACAATATTAGGCAGGTGGTCATAATGTTATGCCTGGTCAGTGTACTCCTGATATCAATGTATTGGATTATTTTAGTGTCTAAACGATATACATAGTACATAATGTTTATAGAGAACCTGCAAGAACTAGGGTTTGATGTCTCCATCTGGGAGCACAACTGGCAAGATATTATATTAATACTGTATATTAGTTAATAACATTTTATATTTTTTGTATTGTTTTTGGTCATGGTTTGAAAAAGGAAATATTTGCTCATCATTACTAGAAACAAACACACATCCTACACTCACAAATGTGTAACAATACTGCTTTAATGCAATTTTATTCTAGACTCCAAAAACAAATCACAAAATACCTTTAAGAAGCTCTGGAACCTTCCTACAGTTTACTACAATTGTTCTAAAAAAATAAATCGGCTCAGACGATTCCCGAGTATCGTTTGGCGTTAGTGATTCACTGAATCGGTTCTTTCGAGCAAATCTATTTTTAAACCAATTTATGAGAGCTTTAAGTCGTTTGATTCTACAATTAGTGTGACATTCGTTTAAAAAAATAATAATAAATAAGCTTATTTAAAAAAATATATATTTTTACTTAATTATTTGCACAATTGCTCCAGTTGTAGCACAAGATGTTTTGGCCTCATTTCTTTATACTCACAAATAAAACCCATATTGCTTTATTGCAATTTTATTCTATCCTTCACACAAAATCATCACAAAATAACATTAAGAGACTCTTGAACATCCCCACAGTTTACTACAATTGTCCTAAAAATAAATAATCAGCTCAGACGATTATTCCCGAACATTCCCGAGTATCGATTGGCGTTACTGATTCACTGAATCGGTTCTTTGAAGCAAACCAATTCAAGAGAAAATAAATACGGAAAATGAAAAATATATATATTTAATACATTTGTATATTTATATATTTTTAAAAATATATTTTGCTCAATTCGTAACACAATTTATCTATTATATTCATATGTAAAATAAAAGAAAAAATGTTTTAGCCTCTTTTCCATCCTGCTTGGGAATCGATTCACCTGACCACAGTAGAAAGAATGATTCAAAAAGAACCGGTTCGTTTGTGAATTGCCCATCACTGCTATTATCAGCATAATGCATAGCAATATAACAACCATAACACACAAACACACACTGAACAAACGGCGACTTACCAATCACAGGTCTGTAATTTAAATAAACGCCGCATGATGCTGGCGCTGGACATACGCACGCCCACGCGGCTAGCACCACACAAACCACGGCCGGACGACACATCCACTTCCCCAGGAGGAAGAATCCTGAAGAATAATTCAAATTGTAATAATAAATGTGAAATAAATAAATTGTAACCGAAGGTTGCTTTTCCAATGGCAGTGTCCGAAATGCACTGGCGTCCCAGTATAAGGCGTGCGCACTGGACACGCGCGAGATGCTGTGCGCCAAGGGTTGCCAGATTTTGACTCAATGGTTTATCCAGAAGCAAAACCTCACACACACCATTATAAAGCCTCATGTGCGTGATTAGAGGGTGGGATATATGGAGTGGAATCACTAAATGGATTGGACAGCTCGTTTACCCCGTGCCATGGCCGCGCAATCAGTTTCTCCATCAGTGCCAAATATGTAATGAATTGCCTGAATTATCTGACAGAGTAAAGGTTTCCAACCATGTCCATGTTTTCCTAGCTCTAACACACCTCAGTCAACTAATCAGTTAATTAACAGCTCTGTCTGAGTTGCACTGGATGTGTTGTGAGCAGTGAAAACACTATGATATGCAGGACAAGTGGCACTCCAGGATCTGGGGGAGGAAACTAAAGTGATAGCAATTGAATAGTATATCAGTTCTGTGAGAAAAATAGATAGATTGTTTGGCAGTGGGGAAAATAATTGTTCTTTGTCCATGAGGATAGATTTGGTCTGAATATTGGGGGTTGAAGTGTGAATGAAATAACAAATGCGCTTCTAGTGGACTGGTCAAAGATTCCCATAAGCACTCTCCTAAACCTTGTGGAAAGCCTTCCCAGAAGAGTTAAAGCTGTTATAGCTGGGCCAACTCCATATTAAATTCATGTGCATGTAAAGGCAGACATCCCAGTTTTGGAATGCCTCACAGTCTCCACTCTAATTCATCCCAAAAGTGTTCTATCGGGTTGCGCAGGCCAGTCAAGTTCCTCCACACCAAACTCTCTCATCCATGTCTTTATGGACCTTGCTTTGTGCACTGGTGTGTTCCCAGTCATGTTGGAACAGGAATGGGGTCATCCCCAAAACTGTTCCCAAAAATTTGAAGCATGAAATTGTCCAAAATATGTTGGTATGCTGTCCCAAAACTTTTGGCATTATAGTGTATGTAGAGTGTCATAAGCTAGAATACACCATATTTATATTAATGTTGTTAGCTAGAATACACCAAATAATACATGTTTTATTTTTCCACTTTTGCTCTCTGACCAGCAATGCATCATAGTCTGCTGATTAATCTCTCTACCTCTTCAATCTTCTACCTCTCTACCTGTGATCATCTCTCCCAGTCACACTGCACTAATTGCTGTGTTGGAAATAGTTTGGAGTAACCAACTTGTGCAACAGAGGGGGACGTTTAAAATTTTTATACCCAAATCTACAATTTAAAAACCTTATTAAATAAATTAATTATATGTATGTTTAGTTGATTATGGTATAAATATGGGGTGGGGGGTGTTTTAATTGCTAGTTCTTATTTAAGGGGGCGGGGACAATGTCCAACCAACTCCCATCGGTCACTTGTTTGTTATTTGCCTATTATCTCGCAGCACTCTTCTCTGCTATGTTATGCTCCGTTATTGTGATGGATCGCCTATCACCAAATCAATTACATCAGTCCAACCTTTTTTCCTCCCACCACAGAACACGCATCTCTGAACAAGCCAGGGGTGTGAACTTTCCCAATCTGGCAACAATCACACTAAAGATGCTCGTGCATAAGCCTGAGGTCAGGTGAACAAGGTGAATGCGCTCGATTAAAGACGATAAATAATCAGTTTAATTTGTTAAACGCGTCAAAAGTGCTTTATTAAGCACAGGTGGTATTTAATCCTACATCTTACACGAGTTCAGGTCAAAGACGCGGCTATGGCACCTGTTGTTGGAGTTCAGGTTTGTGGCGTTATTTATTTATTTATTTAGAATTTTTATTGTATTTTTGATAGAACATACGTTTGAAAGGAAGCAGCTTTTGCACATTACAAAGAATGTGTGAATAAAATCAAAGCAAAAAAGGCTGCATTTGGCCACCATAATAAACAATGTACAATAATTATCCCATACTTATGTTTTCAAACATTTTATTAAAGAAAAGTATCTAATTAAATCAGTTAGCCGACTATATCCAATTTGCACAATCACGCGGACATCTCGCGGGTTTTGAATGCGCCTAAATTGCATTCTGGGTACTATATCTGGGTATACGCGAATTGCATTCTGGGTACTGTCGCTTAAAAATGGCGGACGACGTAGAACAGGTTTGTATTTTTTTTTTTTTTTTTTGCTTTTAGTCTGCGGTCGCTTATAAGTTCAAATGTAGATCCTTTGCCAGTTCTGAATGTTTGTTTATTTCTCTTTGGTAATACTTTTTCTCCACACTAAAATAATCAGCGAAAATGGTGACTAATTCATATTAGCTAGCGTAAATGGATTGCAGAGCCGACATTGTTCTTTTCCCACCCATATTCTGACAAGTCCCGCCCTCTTGTTTAGGATTGGCTAGTGCTTTCTTGGCGCGTTGCGTTTGGATTTGTTGCTACGGAACACACGCCTAGATTGACAGCTTTATCAGCGTATCATAGCAAAGGAGGGGTGGGGTTTATTGGAATACGGGTGGGAGAAAAAATTTTGTAGCTATGTTGTTGGCTACATGCTTCATTCTGCCATGCCGATGGTTATTTATGGCTGAATTATTTTAGGTTAATAAAGTTGAGACTAATGTTACGTTTCTGATACAAAGATAATTATCTTCTGTTAAAATTACGGTCATACACTTCATAAGGTATGGATTTGGTTGAAATGTTGTGTAGGGCAATTAAGTGCAAAAGTTTTTACACTCTTAATACCAAATAGCAGTGAATTTCAGCAAGGTCCTTGGATTTCACAGATATTCCCTCATTATCCCAAACAGTCCATGTGAAGATATTATTAAAAACTTTTTTGCACTATTAATGACCCAAATATTGTCTAATAACATGTTAGCACACACTTCCCATTTATAACCGCCCCAATTTCTTCCATACTCCCTGAGCAACTTTTAATCTTCATCTTCCACCCAATTCTTACTGACTTCTCTGATCTAATTAGTGACCACTCTGTCGGTTATCCTTTATATAGCTGTCTGGATCTGGAGCCTGAGAGTGCCATCACATACACTGATCAGGCATAACATTATGAGCACTGACCAGTGAAGTGAGTAACGCTGATTATCTCCTCACCTGTTAGTGGGTGGGATATATTAGGCAGCAAGTGAACGTAAGGATTTGGCTAGACGACTGGATCAGAGCATCTCTAAAACTGCAGCTCTTGTGGGGTGTTCCCGGTCTGCAGTGGTCAGTATCTATCAAAAGTGGTCCAAGGAAGGAACGGTGGTGAACCAGAGACAGTGTCATGGGCCAAGGATCACTGATGGCACGTGGGGAGTGAAGGCTGGCCTGTGTGCTCCGAGCCAA
The DNA here is from genome assembly GCF_019097595.1 of Hemibagrus wyckioides. NCBI lineage: Eukaryota > Metazoa > Chordata > Actinopteri > Siluriformes > Bagridae > Hemibagrus > Hemibagrus wyckioides. The sequence goes on along the minus strand of NC_080730.1, from coordinate 8,000,334 downwards.
CAGACGAGCTACCGTTGCTCAAATTGCTGAAGTTAATGCTGGTTCTGATTGAAAGGTGTCAGAATACATAGTGAGAGTTCAGGGCTGTTTTGGCAGCAAAAGGGGGAACAACACAATATTAGGCAGGTGGTCATAATGTTATTCCTGGTTGGTGTATATTAGTACATTTACCGATTCTGAATGGGACCGAAATTGATCATTTTAGTTTTTGTCTTCTTTTTGGCAAAAAAAAAAAAAACCCCAAAATGAAACAGTTGAGGTACAGGCAAGTACACTTAGATGTACACTTTATGAAGTGTGTACAGAAATCATAAACATAACCTGAGCACAGAGACATTGGTAAATAAATGAATTGGTAACTGTATATACACTACTTTAAAACACAAAGCTTACAAGGAAGTGTCTTTTTGTTGCTTTTACATTGGGCCATTTTTTTTTTAAAACATAATTTTCCCCCCCTGTTTTCTCAACTCCTGTTTCAGCAACCGACCACGAACACGGTGGAGGAACCTCTGGATCTCATTCGGTTGAGTTTGGATGAGCGAATTTATGTGAAGATGCGGAACGACCGGGAGCTTCGTGGAAGACTTCATGTAAGATGGAGAAAGTGTTTCATCAGTGTGTGATTTGTGTTCAATTATCCGTTTTTTGCCACTGACTGGGGAGATATTTTGCGAATGACGAGTGTCTATTATTGTGAGACGGTATATTTATAAAAAAAAAAAAAAAAAAAGCATCGATTATCTTTTAAACAAATTTTAAAAAAATCTTGCTGGAGAAAGCAATCACATAATTAGGCTTACTAGACAAAAGTTTTATTGAATACCAAAGTGCTGCCTTAACGGAGGATTGTAACACCCCCCCCCCAAAAAAAAATTGCAATTTTGTGAGGAAATTAATAACGGCTTAAATAAGAAAATACAACTCAATAAGTCTCTGAAAAACACAGACAAATGTTTCACACTTATGTTCAATCTAATACTAAGCACTGGTTGTGAGATTTTACATGTATAATCTTGCGCTTTGTAAATCTGTTTTAGGCTTATGACCAGCATTTGAACATGATCCTTGGGGATGTGGAGGAGACGGTGACGACAGTGGAGATCGACGAGGAGACATATGAAGAAATTTACAAGGTAAGTCTGTTGTAATGAGCATTCAGTGATGTAGGGTGTGTGTTTTCTGTTACACATCCATAAACAAGGACCAGTGCAGCAGTTTCGGTGTGAAATACGACTTAAAAAAGGGCAAATACATACAGTAATAGTGAAAGTGACTGCATCGTAATTTTTCAGCTCATCCATGCGTTCATTTTGATGTTAAGCAAACTTTTTATATATAAATTAAGCAGACCCCAATAGTATTGTCTGTGAAGTGACCCAGCTCCCAGCTTACCAATAGTATTAGTTAAACAGAGCTCCACTGCTAATTTCTCAGTCAATTTAGTTACATAATCAGTGTCGCTGTTTTCTACACAAAAACCGTAAGCTTCTTAAGGAAGAATGAGAATGTTATCACATGTAATATGCCATATGCAATCGGTCAACAAAGAGCTTGCACATACCTTGAACACTGTTAGTTCCCCGTCATAGGCATAACTTACACTTCAGATGTGTGTCCACTGCTTTTTAAAGTATTTTAGAAAAGAAAATCAGTTTTCGGTGGGGGCGTTGTCCAAATGAAAGTTTCACATCACTAATATCATATTTTATATATTATGCTACCACAATATAGATTTTATTTTGATCAAAGACTTTTTTTTTTTACTGGAAATTTAAACAAGATACATATACATACATGGAGTAATTATTATTATTATTATTATTATTATTATTATTATTGTTTTGTTTTTTTGTTTTTTCCCCCACCCATTTCCCTCCACCCACCCACAAGAAAACAGCCGGTCAGCAGAAAAAGCAATAAGAGGAAATGAAGAAATAAAATAATAAATAAATAATAGACTATTAAAGAATAAAAAAAAACAAACAGGTATTAGAAAAAGAGACTGAAAAAGAAATTTCATTACAGATCCAATTTATCTGCATCTGTATTTTCAAAGTGGCTTGTAAATGGTTGCCAGACAATAGATTTTCATTTATTTATTTTTTTTTACACAGCAGTTAGTTCTTGTCCTCTATTCTGATTAGAGGTAGTGTTCCAAGACTGCTGATATTTAGTTTAACAGCACTAGAACATTTTTCCTGTTTATTACTCTGCTTGTGTGTGTTTATTACTACACTAACTATCCAGCAATAGTTTGTTACTTTGGCCTATTTACAAAAGGCCTGTTTATCCTGTCTTAAAGGTCCAGGACATTTTTGAACCATCAGGAAAGATGTCATCTTTAAACAGGTTTTAAAAGAAATTGTTGGAGAAGGCAATCCCATAATTAGGCTTACTAGACAAATGTTTTATTTAATACCAAAGTGCTGCCTTAACAGAGCTCTTACATGCTAAATATTTACATGGTCCCTTGTGGTCAGTGTACTACATCTTTGAGAAACAAGTAGTGTCCAGCAGTGCTAGATGGAGCAATAACTGCTTTGTAATGTCCTTAGCTGTGGCATTTTAAGAACTATTTTAGCTGATAAGGCAAAAATAAACGTTTGTTCATGTTATAAGAAGTCAGCTACTCCTATATGAATGGTTTATAATGTCTATTGTATAAAGGCTACATAACACAATTATGCTGATATTTCTTATGAATATATTTCATAACCCAGTTATGCTTTCATTCGAGCATTTTGGTTTGCCGGAACATCCCTGAAATTTCACTGAGATACAAATTCTATACTTCTCTCTCCCGTATCCATAGACCTTTTGTTTGCTGCCCTTGTAGCTTGATTATTGCAGACAAAATATAGAAGCACATGTTCAGTAATCATTAGTCATGAACATACATACTTATTGAAAAATAGTTCCATCTAAAATGAACCCCTCCTGATTTCGTAAATGCATCTCCTCTGTCATGCAAGTTCAGCTGTTTAATTTCTCTCCTCATGTTTCTGTAGTCGACGAAGAGGAACATTCCCATGCTGTTTGTCCGTGGAGATGGAGTCGTGCTAGTCGCTCCGCCGCTGAGAGTCGGCTAAGCTCTGAATTAAAGACACATTTTGGACTGTACATTATGAACGTTAGCTGGTTTTTGTTTAACCACAGATTTGTAAAGTTTTTGTATCTTTTAAGTTCGAAAAAATGTCAAGTTAATATCTGCATTGCAGATATTGCGTTGTTAGGTTGTGTGTTTCAGTTAGCCACTTGAAGCTAGTATGGATCTTCCTCCATATGTGCTTTGTATTCAAAATAAAACATTGACTTTCAATAATAGTTTCTGATGTAGTGATTTACTACAGTTTGCAGACCTATATGCTTTAATAAAAAGTACTGATTGTAACTGTCTTTTTTTTGGTAAGAAATACACTGATCAGCCATAACATTATGACTACTGAAAGGTGATGTGAATAACACTAATTCTCATGATCTCCTCATCATGGCACCTGTTAGTGGGTGGGATATATTAGGCATAAAGTGAACATTTTGTCCTCAAAGCTGATGTGTTAGAAGCAGGAAAAATGGGCAAGAGTAAGGATTTGAGCGAGTTTGATGAAGGGCCAAATTGTGATGGCTAGACGACTGGATCAGAGCATCTCCAGCTCTTGTGGGGTGTTCCCGGTCTGCAGTGGTCAGTATCTATCAAAAGTGGTCCAAGGAAGGAACGGTGGTGAACTGGTGACAGGGTCATGGGCGGCCAAGGCTCATTGATGCACGTGGGCTGGCCCGTGTGATCCGATTCAGACTGTTGCTCAAATTGCTGAAGAAGTTAATGCTGGTTCTGATAGAAAGGTGTAAGAATACACAGTGCGTGACGGGTCAGGGCTGTTCTGGCAGAAAAAGATGGACCAACACAATAGTAGGCAAGTAGTCATAATGTTAAGCCTGGTCGGTGTATAAAAGCTTTACATGTTGTGCAGTAGTGGCCAGAAGGTGGCGCCATGTCCACATCTATTTTCAGTTCCCTTCCGCATTAAGGATCATTCCTGTACCTTGAATCTCTTTGCTGATGTTTTTGCTAATACTGGTTCCAGATGGCTTGTGTCCTGCGTGTTTATTCCTGCTCTACTATATTAAATTGTTTGTTAATTAGCTAATGAGTGAAAAACACATAACTGTACTGAAAAAACCCCCCATACATTTCTACCAGTCCTTTTCCTGGAAATCTACCTTAGAAGCCAGTACATCCTGTGCCTGCTTAATTAAGGTGTGTCAGAATGAAGTAGACTTTTTGTGTAAAGGGAAGGGGGGGGGCAATAACAACTACACATAGTCTTTGATAGACAAAAATGTTAGCATATTCCTTTAAGAAAGAAACTTGTGCTCATTTCCCATCACAGATCCTTTTGTGACAGTGATGGTGTAGTTTATTTAAATGAGTGTCCTTTTGGTTTTCCCACAGCCTATATATACACATCTGGCTCTATTCTGCTTTTAACTAGATATAGATGAGATTTGGGAAGGGGGGGGGAGATGGATGTGAGTTTAAGCTCGAGAGGAAGCACAAAATCTATAAATAGCATTCCTGAGTTTTAAGAAAGGAAAGAAGTCCCAGAAATGAGATGTTTTGTAGTGATTGAATAAATGGAAAATGCAGTGTCACTTTGCTGCCATGGTTCTTGCTTGGAGACTTGGAACTCTGTCTGTGGGTGTTGGCTGTGAGGTGTGTCGGTGCACAATAACACTCCCTGAGAAAAGAGAAAGTGAAATAACCAAGAGGGTCATGAATTCCAGCTAGTTTATGTCAATGTGAAAAAAGTGACTGACTTTGTTTGCTAGTTATCTAGAACTTCTTGAATAAGTTCATGATATGTTGGATGTGGAAAAGATCATCAACATCATCTGTTGCATCCTATCCAGTTCCATGTATTTATGAAAACGATCTAATCAGCCCAGAAACTAGTTACAGCTAGAGACTTTAGCTCAGACTTTAGACTTTTACTTAGATTTTATTTACCCTTTCTACTCTGATGTGAGAATTGACAACATGACTCAGTTAAAAACACACACACAAGTTGAAACATGTCAAATGGATGGGTTCATTCTCCTCACATCAAATTCAAACCTTCTCAACTTTGTCTACTCTTCTCTAGACCATAACCAGACGGACATGCTTTTTTGTTATAAGTTATAAACTAATGACTAATAATTAAGCATTAAAGGAAACTGTTTGTTAGTTGCTTAGATGTCCAAGGAGGGAATATTATGGAACTAAACTGTCCTAAACCATCATTAATACCTAAATCCATATTCTTTATTCTGTTGTTGTTTGTCTTGAGAACTTGGGTGGGTTTGAAAACAAAAGGTTGGCATGTACTAAGTTAACACATCTAGATGGGAATCGTATCAAGAAATGAAAAGCGGATCTCTCATCTTATGTTTATCTAAAACATTTACTTAAAACAACAGGATTTGCCATCTTATACAGTATATTGCATTCTTATGCAATATCTGTCTATCTACACCGATCAGCCATAATATTATGCGCTGATGATCTCCTCATCATGGCACCTGTTAGTGGGTGGGATATATTAGGCAGCAAGTGAACATTCTGTCCTCAAAGTTGATGTGTTAGAAGCAGGAAAAATGGGCAAGCGTAAGGATTTGAGTGAGTTTGACAAGGGACAAATTGTGATGGCTAGACGACTGGATCAGAGCATCTCCAAAACTGCAGCTCTTGTGGGGTGTTCCCGGTCTGCAGTGGTCAGAATACACAGTGCATCACAGTTTGTTGCATATGGGGCTGCATAGCCGCAGACCAGTCAGAGTGCTCATGCTGACCTCTGTGCACCTCTGAAAGCGCCAACAATGGGCATGTGAGCATCAGAACTGGACCAAGGAGCAATGGAAGAAGGTGGCCTGGTCTGATGAATTATGTACTACATCACGTGAATGGCAGTGTGTGTCGCTTTCCTGCACCAGGATACACTATGTGAAGAAGGCAAGCCGGCAGAGGCAGTGTCATGCTTTGGGCAATGTTCTGCTGGGAAACCTTGGGGCCTGCCGTCCATGTGGATGTTACTTTGACACGTCCCACCTACCTAAGCATTGTTGCAGACCATGTACACCCTTTCATGGAAACAGAATTCCCTGATGGCTGTGGCCTCTTTCAGCACGATAATGTGCCGTGTCACAAAGCAAAAATAATTCAGGAATGGTTTGATGAACACAACAACAAGTTTGAGGTGTTGATTTGGCCTCCAAATTCCCCAGATCTTAATCCAATCGAGCGTCTGTGGGATGTGCTGAACAAACAAGTCTGATCCATGGAGGCCCCACCTCACAACTTATAGTACTTAAAGGATCTGCTGCTAACATCTTGGTGCCAGAAACCACACCTTCAGGGATCTATAGGAGTCCATGCCTCGATGGTTCAGGGCTGTTTTGGCAGCAAACGGGGGACCAACACAATATTAGGCAGGTGGTCATAATGTTATGGCTGATCTATCGGGGAGCTGATCTACCTTGATGCAGAATTCGCTGAACGGTGGATCTTGATACCGACTCCCCTGCTTGGTTGAGGGTGTCTATTAGAGCTTTGGTGGTGATACAGGGGTTGTTGTTGTCTATATCCATCCATCCATCCATCCATCCCCTCTGCTCTGAGAATAGTGCAGTTACAGATTTCAGAACAAGTAACACACAGACACCAGAGAATCATAAAAGACAGATTTTCTGGGCAAAATCTTGTTTACATGCCACTGGATCTGGGAGAGAAGCGTTTTGCACCAAAACATGACTTTAAAGTGTAAAAAGAAAATTGCATGGAAGAACAGCTGTAGCTAATTTGTCTTTATTTAGTGTCAAAATATGTCATAATTCCAGAAATACACCGTTATGTCTCAAGAGAAATATCGAAATAGTAAAATATTTCCATAAACAGTTACAGTTGTTCTCCAAATTATTCATACCCCTTTTTATAGTGTTTTTGAGTAGTCTTCTGTGATGAATGAGTTTTATGATACTTTTATATATTTAATATGAGACAAACAACTGAAGAAATAACAGCATGTGATATTTCAAGAAATATCACATTTCATGGGCTTTTATTGGCAAATATTCCAAAATCACCATGTTTAGAATTATTCATACCCTTTATATTACAATATTTCAATAATCAATAGAAAAGCCTTTGTTCTTGATGACGGCCTGCAAACACTTCTTGTAGGAACTCCATGAGATTTCTACCGGTCTGCTGCAGAATGTTTCCCCATTCTTCCTTTGCAAAAGCCTCCAGTTGTTGAAGATTGGAAAGCTTCCTAGCCCTGACCTCAACTCTCCCCACAAATTCTCAAATGGGTTCAGGTCAGAGCTCTGACTAGGCCACTCCAGAACATTTATGTTGTTGTCTCTGAACCATTGCTTGACCACTTGCTCTGTATGCTTTGGGTCATTATCCTGCTGGTAGATCCAATTCTCTGGCAGGTTGAGCTTGTGTGCCGACGCCACCAGGTTTTCATCAAGAATCTTGACATAGTCCTCCTTTTTTCATGATACCATCTATCTTAACAAGGTTCCCTGTACTACTGGCAGAGAAGCATCCCCATAGCATGATGTGACCACTGGCATGCTTGACCTTTGGGATAGTATTCTTACGATCAAAGGCTTCTCCTTTCTTACGCCATATGCAACATCCATACGTCCAAAGAGGTCCAGTTTAGTCTCATCTGAACAAAGGATGGATGACCAGAAGTTTGGATCTCTATCTAGGTGACCCCTCACAAAGGCCAGGTGCTTCTGGGTAAGGAGTGGTGCCTTTCTGGGGCGATGTCCTTGGAGACCACCTTGATGCAGAATTCGCTGAACGGTGGATCTTGATACCATCTCCCCTGCTTGGTTGAGCTTTGGTGGTGATACAGGGGTTGTTGATCTTTCTAGCGACTCTACTTTGTGATTCCTGCCACGCCCATCCAGGTTTTTGACAGTGTTGAACATCTTGAACTTCTTGATGATACTCTGTACGATTGATACAGGGACATCCAGTTCTTTCCAAATTGCCTTGTAGCCTTTGCCTCCACTATGGGCATTGACAACACGCATACGAAGATCATGACTGGGTTCTTTCTTCTTGGCCATGGTGACAGTGACTGAGAATAATGAAAGCTTTGCCCCCTTAATTATACTTAACAGAGCAGGTGTTACCTTTTAACATTATTAGGCCTTAATTGATTACACCTAAATTGATGAAATTGATTAAAGTCACTGGAGTGTGAAACCACGTGCACTTTCACAAAAGAAGGAATTTTTTTCCGAGATTGGGAATAAGGTATGATTCATTTTGAACAGGCTCAAAAGAGAATCTCTGGCCATATCTATTGGTATACAACTGGAGTTTAGCTAACACATATGTGGGGTTGTGCATAGCAACTAATAAGTATTTCTGCAGTTATATCCAAAGATGTTTATATTTAAATCATTATATTTTCCCATTTCCTTTCTGCTATTTGTTTATTTTGTTTTGTTTTGTGCAAAGTAAGAATTTCATTGTATGATCTAAACCACTGTGTTTTCACTGTGCACATGACAACAGACCTTTTGAATCTTGAATCAAAATTCAGGGAATATATATCACCATACCATTAGCACTGATCAGCTCAGTTGCATAATGATGTAAATAAATAGGGTGATAAGAACCGAGCGCTAGTATTTGGTTTCAGTATTGCTTACTTGGGGATCAGGCATGCCTCTGTGGGCATGTTTCTGCAAGCACAAGCCTTCATACTTTGCAGAATAAAAAAAGGACAGAAAATGTGCATGTTTTATTGTAAAACTAATAAACATAAAGACATAAACCGAAACTTTATCATCATACGTCTATATCTAACAGTATCGGTAACTTGCATCAGTTTATCTAGTGTTATCTAGAAATGATTTTTATTTTATTAAGTCGCTATGGTTGACATCATGCACGTTCTTCCCTGGGGGTCTGTTAGAAGGGAAAAATTGCAGGCCAATATACAGACAGCTACAGTCAGTATAAAGCCTCACACTTTGCCACACTATCATGTTTGGTGTTTTCTGTACTAATCTGTGTGAAGTGAAGGGACAAAAAACTGATCTACTTACTCGCTTGTGCTTGTCTGCATGAGAGTTTTCTTGATTGAGGAGACATTTTATCAAATAGCCTCAGAGTGACCTTGACCTAAACTAGATTTAGGAGATTTTTTTAACAGACTACACTTTTACAATAACAGTTGGGAGAGCATGAGCAAGATATTAACTAATGGATGTGATAAAAGAAAAGTGAATCAGAAACACTACATTGTTGAATCCTTTTTACGTACACTGGTGTCCACTTATCAGAATAAAGAAATGAATTATTTTAATGCCTCGTGCCTGATAATAGAATCAGTCACAACACTGTTGGATGTTATTGTAAGATGTTTTTACTTCAGATAACCTTACAGAAGGAAAGCTTTCAACCACTAAAAATCAGAAAATTCAGAAACACCATTTACTTTGAAGATATAAATATTTGTGTGGATCGTTTCTATGTATACATTAGTAGTAGGCTCTAAACTACAAATAAGTAAAACTGCAAGTTCTTAAAATCCTGAGTGTCTACTTCCATGTGTGCTATTAACCACCACTGTGAATTGTGACATGACAAAGAAATGTAATGCTGAAAATAGGTTAGAGTTAAAAAAAAAAAAAAAAAAGACTAAATGATAACCCATCAAAGAAAGATAAATGTTTATAGACAAACCTCTACTCCAACCAATCAGTGGTCACCTGAAGGCTGATGGACACACAGCACCGCAGATAACAACAGGCACACAGCTAGATTATGAAGAACCTCATAGAAGCACGTAAATCTGCCTACTGTCTACTAAAATGACTTTCGATTCTAAAGAGCTTAATTATGCCCTTGCTGTTAAATTGTACCTCGCATTGTACCATCAGTGTGTAGATCCTGTATATGAATAAGATTTCCAAACCTCGCGGAGATGACTCCCAAGTGACGCACGATATCAAGACATCGTCATTAAGGCAAGCCAGCATTCGTTCCATGGCACTCTTCCATGGCACTTTAATTGTTTATCAACATAGATACAGACAGAAGTTGCCAGGCGTGTGCGAATATTTGTCCTAAACACATGTTGCACTGATTTGTTGGCTGTTTCTCATTTTAGCCAGGAATTCTTGTGTTTCGTCTTTCCTTGATGCAAGGCAGACAGATTCCATTGCAAACAGAAAGCCAAGCCTCAGAGAAATGGCACTTATCAGTTTCCAGGTAAACATCCACACACATAACAAGTGATTTTCCCTTTAGCAGACTGCAGTATATTCAATTGTTAGCTTTATGTTAAGTGGTGAATAATTTTACTCTATTTTACTCTTCATATGTATTTAATAGGCTTCGGTTCATTTTTAATCCAATTTTATTTGTGTAGCACTTTTAATAATGGACATTGTCACAGAGCAGCTTTATAGAAATATATAAATTCAGAGCATGAATTTAAAATTGTTCACTGTTTATCCATAATGAGCAAACCAGAGGTGATGGTGGCAAGAAAATCTCCCTGGAAATATCCCTGATGAGCCAGGCGCCCATCCAGGGAACCCATTCTCATCTGGGTGACCCCGGAAAGTGTGATTATAAATAATTTCCCTTCTGTGAGCCGAGTCATTGAATCATTGTTGAAAACTGCAATTGCATTACCAAAAAAGTCATTTTAGTCATTTATGATGTTGTAGCTTAGTGGTTAACGTGTTGGACAACTGATTGAAAGGTTGAGTTCAAATCCCAGGTCCTCCAAGCTGCCCCTGCTGGGCCCCTAAGCCAGGTCCTTTACCCTCATTTTCTCAGTCGTATAAAATGTCGCTCTGGATAAGAGCATCTGCTAAATGACAGAAATGTAAATGTCGTATGTTTTCCTCAAACCTCTGGGGTTGAGGTTTTGATTCCTGCCCTAGCCCTGTGTGTGTAGAGTTTGCGTGTTTTCTCTGTGCTTCATAGGTTTCCTCCGAGTAGTCTGGTTTCCTCCCCAGTCTAAAGACATGTGTTATAGGCTGATTGGCATCCCTTACTTGTCTGTAGTGTGTGAATGGGTATATGAGTGTGTCTGATGTGCGTCTGGGGTGTCCCCTGCCATCTGCCCTGAGTCCCCTGAGATAGGCTTTATGTATTCACCAAGAGCTGCAAAAAACAGCCATTTAAACAAGTTGATCACTTTATCCTGGGTTAGCGTTGCACTGGATCCCAGAAACCCTTCAAGATGCTTATGTTGCATAACAATATTATCAGATTAGGAATTTGTTAAGAATGATGGGGCATGTGGTACTGATTAAATGACAGTGTGGTTGGAAGGGGTTACTTTCCTAAAGTTGATTGTTTTCCAATAAGCATCATGAAGCATTTTATTCCTAACACCACAGCAAACTCTCAAACTCTATCAGAATTTTGCTAGGGTTAATTTTCGGGGATGTCCACTAAACAAATTACTTCCTAAATTTCCTTCTGTTCTTGCAGTCGTTTGCTCACTGACCTCTCTGAAATTCATGAGAGAAAAAAAAACACACAGCTTGAAATGGTATAGAGAAACCGCAAAATACAAAGTACTCAATCTTGAAGATTTTCCCATGACTGTTTTTTTATCTCTGAGTGTTCCACAAGACTCCACAAAAAATGACCCCTACATATGACTTCAACAATTACATACAGTATGTTTATGTGGAGTGCCGAACATACTGGAGAGATAATAACAACATATTAGTATGACCACATTAATATTGTTGAGTTGAAATTTCCCTTAACACCTTTCCTAGCAGTGAGATTTGAGTGCTGTGATATGATAAACAGTGAACAACTGATATTGGCCAGTCAGTTCTACCTGCTTTGGGTTATCCAATGACATCATTTGATTTCTTGTAGAGAAACCTGTCTAAGATTAGAGATCAGGAAGATTTTCAGCACTGTGTTATGTGGAATCTGGTATAACCCTGATCCTGATCCATACTGGAAACTTTCTGGTAGTCCTAAATGTCTTGAATCTTAAGCCATGTTGCATGTATTATACACTGGCTTGAATACATATGCATTGCATATTCACCCCCTTCAACTTTTCCACATTTTGTAAACCTGAAATGGATTTAATTGGGATTAAGATATCATTTTGCCAAATTATTTACAAAAGGAAAAACAAATGTAAATTGTTATTGCACGCATATTTGCCCTTGTTGCTGAGAAACGCTAAATTAGTTCTAGTACAGACAAGTTACCGACTGACCTGCATGCAATTAAAGTGTCACATGATTCCAATAAAGCTGTTACTGAAACATACCTAAACAATTGATCAGGCAACAGCATCAGGAACAACATTATGAAGTCCTGGGAGCTTTTAAAACAAGTCCAGGACGAGAGGTTCTAGAAACATAACAATCAGGCTTTGGTTATAAAAAAAACAATATGTTGCGCATCACATGGAGCAACACTATATTCATTATTTAAAAAGTGGGTAAAAAGAAATAGCAGACTGCAGGTCAGTGTCCAAGTCAAAAGAAGATTAGTCAGAAAAGCAACCAAGAGTATATATTTGTGATATACACCAACCAGGCATAACATTGTGACCATCAGTCTAATATTGGGTTGGTCACTTTTTGCTGCTAAAACAGCCCTGACCCGTCCTGCACTGTGTATTCTGACCCCTTTCTATCATTAACTTCTTCAGCAATTTGAGGAACAGTAGCTCGTCTGTTGGATCGGATCACACGGGCCAGCCTTCGCTCCCCACGTGCATCAATGAGCTTTGGCTGTCCATGACCCTGTCGCTGGATCACCACTGTTCATTCCTTGGACCACTTTTGATAGATACTGACCACTGCAGACCGGGAACACCCCACAAGAGCTGCAGTTTTGGAGATGCTCTGATCCAGTCGTCTAGCCATCACAATTTGGCCCTTCGTCAAACTCAAAGCTCAAATCCTTACGCTTGCCCATTTTTCCTGCTTCTAACACATCAACTTTGAGGGAAAAATGTTCACTTGCTGCTTAATATATCCCACCCACTAACAGGTGAGGAGATAATCAGTGTTATTCAAGATTCAAGATTCAAGATTCAAGGAGCTTTTATTGTCATTTCAACCACATACAGCTGGCGCAGTACATAGTGAAATGAAACAACGTTTCTCCAGGACCTGGTGCTACATAAACATACAACAACAAGTTCAACACAAAACAACAAACAACACCACAGAGCTAGGACAGAAGTTTGTCTTAGCCACTTAAAGTGCACAGTGTGCAGCTAGGTGCAAACAGAGCATAGACAAGACAGTGCAAAAAAAACAATAAATACAATAAAGACAACACAAAAGAACACAGGACACTTAGCGCTGAAAAGAAATAAAAGAACGTGTACTGGAATGTAAGTGAAATAAAATAGATAAAGTGAAATGATGTAAAAAAAAAAAGTATTGTGCAAAAATATTGTGCAAAAATACACAGCAGCGGTTGAGGTAGTGCAAATAGAATAAACATAAATATAACTATAGCAGCGGATGACAGGTAGAGGTAGTGCAGTAAGTAATGAACAGTATAAATTATGTGTGTGTGTGTGTGTGCGTCCACACAGTCAAGAGAGAGTGTGTGTATCTGTGTGTGAGAGAGACAGAGAGTTAATATACAGTTCAGTCCTGAGTGAGAGAGTGTGTGTGTGTGAGAGAGTGTAGAACAGTTCAGTCCTGAGTGAGAGTGTGTGTGAGAGTGTAGAACAGTTCAGTCCCGGGTGTTGAGGAGCCTAATGGCTTGAGGAAAGAAACTGTTACACAGTCTGGTTGTGAGGGCCCGAATGCTCCGGTACCTCTTTCACTTTACTTGCCAGTGCTCATTATGCCTGATCGGTGTATGATTGCAAATTAAATTCATTTGAGTTTCAGTTTGTAACACTGCAAAGTGGTGGGTGAATATTTATGCAAGGATATTCATCCATCCAGAATATTTATCCATACACTGACATGGTAAACAATAGCACAGAATACCTTTAATGTTCTATAATAAACTCGTTTGAAGAGCAGACAAAAGTATGCAGCCAAGGTAGAGCATTATTTTTAATGCTGAAAGAGCCTCAGCTGATGCAGCCTGATAACCAGGCCTCTGCTTCCGTATCAGTGCTGGGTTTCATCAGCCCTACTTTTATTATTAAACTACACAGGAAGCATGGAGCCGAGAGTGGAGCCACTGAGGGAGAGGCTTGTTGAAATGTTAGGGCACATGTGCCAGCAGTCATTTACTGTTCCTGTGAAATATTAAACACGGAATAATCTGTTGGAACTTCGAGAAATGGACCATCCATTTGCCATCCACTGCCAATTAAAAACAAATCAGGAATAGATATTTGAGCCATACATCATGCTTATATATAGACACACGAATTATATATCCATCTAATTATATGTACATGTTATCTTGAGATTCTACTCTTTCCAGATCTCATAGGTCAGGTTCGCAGATTTACTGTTTTGTTGTTCTCATGTTTCTACCCACGATATCCAAAATTACTGGATGGTTTGTGGTTTATCCTCTTCAGGCTCCACATAATGAACAAACGTCCCAACATCCCATTTGGGTTGATATGCTGAGGTTTTGGATAAGGCTCTTATTTATGTCACATCGTGTTATCCCTTTAATATAATCTGTTATGTAAAACGCCAAAGTGCAATCAGTTTAAGCACACCGTGGTTTGCCTCAGCATTCCGAACAAACTAATTTAATAAGCAGTTTCTGTATTAAAGAGCAGGGTTTTATATGAATGATGCTGAACTTAATGAACTGGCCGGTGGTGGTGGGTTTTTTTTTCCTCGTTGGCCTTTGAGCAAAAACATCTTTGTTTTCTTCTAAAGAAGCATGTCTGAAATTATACAGGCCAAGGAGATTTTAAGCATCTTGGCAGTCTTGAAGCATATCTGGAAGGAGCAAGATGATTTCACTATTAACCACGTTTTTCAAAATACCTGCTTTTTTCCCCACATAACTTCAGTAGGAGCGGCCTTGCAAAGTCAATTCTTTTTTTTGGTTTGTTTTATTCATTATTCATTTTGGTGCACTGACATTAAAGTCAGTGATTTTTCTCAAAATCTAAACATATCATTCAAGCAAACTAGACTCCTGTATCATAGTGTGTGATTGAGTGGCAGGGATGAGATGCCTCTTTATCCGGTCAGATTTTAGTTGCCCACATTTGCTCTGGTCATGTTCGCTTTTTCACAGCACTCTAAATCCAGGTCATATCTCATATCTTTAATGTGTGTTTAGCATAATTAATCTATATGTAAAGCAAGATCACAAAGTCTATTCATCTATCCACTTTCTGGACCATCACTTATCCTATGCGGATCCATGGAGAACCTGGAGCCTTTCCCATGGGACTCTGAGTGCAAGGTGAAGGACACCCTGGACAGGGTGCCAACCCACTGCAGGGCACACATACACACACAGACAATTTAGCCTACAATGCATATCTTTGGTCTGGGGGAAGAAACTGGAGTACCTAGAGGAAACCTCCAAAATACATTTCCACAAACATAGGGCAGAGGCAGGACTCAAACCCTTGATTCTGAAGGTGCCAGGCAAATGTGCTAACCTCTAAGCCCTCAGGGCATTACTAACTCAATTCAGATATAGATTTAGATCCACACTAAACAAGCCAGAGGTGACAGGTGCAAGGAAAACATCCCTGAGACAACATGAAGAAGAAACCATGAGAGGAACCAGACTCAAAAAGAAAAAGATCCTCTTCTGAGTGATATCTGATATTGAGTATAATGGAAATGAGACTCTTGTGATAGGCACATGACAGTCTTTATGATTAGAGCAGCAGTTTTTAAGGTACAAATGATTAGGGGACATATATGGAACCATCCACAACAACAGAATGTGAGTCTGTAACTCAGGGGATGGAAGTGGTTTGAAATGGCAAAAAGCAAGGCCTTTGACCCGTAACTTCTAAGCTTTTTGCTTATACTGAACCCTTTGAATAAAAATATTAAGTGAATAAATGGGAATGTAATATTGTGCCATATAATTGTTCTAATGTTGTGCTACAGCTAAAGCCTGAAGACCATGACGACCTCAGAGTTTTACTAACATCGTAAATGTACCAATTGCATGTTTTACTGGATGCACTGTTATTACAAAGCATCTGTTTTCGCTGTACTCAAATCTTCCTGCCAGTTGCAGCAAATCCTAATTGGGCATTTAAATTTATTACATTTTATTAACTTTTTATTTAGGCAGGAAAGGCAAACTGAGGACAGTCTCCTTTGCAGGGCAGCTCTATAGACGAATTCAGCGTGGGTGGGAATGAAACATTCAAAAGACAATATCATGCTGGTATATCATATTGGGAAACTGATCAAATCGAACTACCTGTTATGTGATATGTACTAAGAATTGCCCGACACCAATAATAGCTGGTCCTATGGTGGTCTCTTTGTATTAATAGATAAGCTAGAGGAGTCGGTTAACCTTTATTATGTGTTTTTCATAATATAAAGACATTCTGGCACAGTGCCCTTTTCATAGAATGCACTAAAATTCTGTATAAAATAAACATTACACACAGTAATTAAATTACCACCTAATACAAATGAACCCTAACTAAAAAGCTAACTATTTATTTTTCAATTTTATTTTTTTTTAAACAATACTATTTTCTCTCAGATTTACTGTATGTGCCATTATTGATACCCTCAATTTACTATAAATGCAAGCACACTGCTATTGTTATTATTATTTTTCTCCCTTTTTCTCTTAGTGTTGTTGGCTTTAGACATACACTGTTTCCCCAGGGTATAAATATGCTGCAACCATTAAGAAAAACATATAGAATTACATAAGGAGTCAAGAATACCATAAAGCTCGATCTGGGCTATAGCAAATAAAATAAAATAAAATAAACAATTCCACTGTGTGAAACTATTGGACGTTTTCCAGGAATTAGACCCACAAAAACACTGTAGTGGTTGTGAAGTTTCAAAATCAACTGTTAAACCCTGCTTCCATAGCAAGCGTGTTGGAAGGAAGAATGAAACCTTGCTGAAAGTGTCTGACTAAATGCAATGATGTTGAACTTGTGTGTTTTGTCATCAGCCGAATATCAAAAAATAGAAGGAAAAAAAAAGCAGCTGTAAAATCTGGATTAGTAAATTGGGACTGTTTTGTGGCTGGTGGCTCAGGGATCATCGTGAATCGTGAATTCAGGAGGTACCAAGAATTTTTAGCCCAGAATTGGGTTGCCTCTGCCAGAAAGTTCAGAACTGATCTATAGCTTAACTATTTAAAAAGAGATCCAAGATTGAAATGAGATAATGAGCAAAGAATACTTCAAAATAAACACAGAAATGATCTGTGAATTTGAGCCCTACTGAAAATCTGAATAAAACACAGATGTCCACATGCACAAATGTGAGAATATACATATAGGGGGTTTTAATTCGTCTGCATGCATTAGTGGACCAAGATCTCTTTAAAAGTGTCTGGTACAGGAAGAGGCTCTTATTTTCTCCAGGGAAAGCGTCATGAAATATAATTTGCTGTCATGTTGAACCCAGTGCTTTGTTCTTGTGTTCGGATTTGAAGTTTAAATATGACTAGACAATGTTCTTGTACAATGATATAATTGCATTTGGTGTCCTTTTATCCCCTCATTACATTTTGTTCAATTTCATGCAGTGTGCCAGTAATTTTGTAGAGTACTTTATATTAGAAAAGAAAGAAATAGCCTTTATTTGTCACATATACATTACAGCACAGTGAAATTCTTTCTTCGCATATCCCAGCCTTGGAGGTTGGGGTCAGAGCACAGGGTCAGCCATGATACAGCACCCCTGGAGCAGAGAGGGTTAAGGGCCTTGCTCAAGGGCCCAACAGTGGCAACTTGAACCCCCGATCTTCCGGTCAACAACCCAGAGCCTTAACCACTTGAGCCACCACTGCCACTATCATTACATATCATTACACTCCCAGAGAGAATATAAGAATAAAATACTGACTGTAGAAGGAGGGCATATATGGAGACACGTTGTGATGTTATGTAAGGAGTACGGTGATTATTTATACAGTAACCTTAAGAAAAAGTACAGTTTTCTGAAGGCAATGGACTGGGTTGTTTTTCTGTATAAATGCAAATAAGTTCAGACTCTGGGCATTCTTCAGTATAATCCCCCCCAAATGAGCCCAAATTAGCATATTTAGGATAATACCCAAAAGGAATTTACTATGCACAGCCGATTTGAAAACAGCAGCCTCCTCTCCTCCATGGCTTTATTGCCCACCTAAATCTGCCAGTGCAGTCAAAAAAAAAAAAAAACCTATGCTGGTACGCCAGCAAATTTTTTATTTCGATCATTTTCCCAGACATATTACAGATACTTTTGGGTCACTCAGTAATGACTGGTAAACAACTGCACAGACATTTCAGCAGACTTTATCCTGCTCCTTGAGTTTCGTCTTTCGTTTTGAGACAGACATACGAACTTACATAACAAGGGCTTAATAGAGGGTCATGGGACCAGTGTACTAGACATAATAAGCACTCACTTTTTTTTTTAACTGTCTGTTTCTGCTAAATAACAAGGGTAAAAGATGCTAAACTAGGCATGTGTGGATATGAAATTAAGCCTTTTTTAATCATGCATGGTTTGCACTAGTAATAGAACACTGTGTTAAGTAAATATTATATGTACCCGAGGCTTTCTTGTTCTGAATAACATTATTTTATTAAGTTACATAGTATACTGTATTTCACAGAGACAGGTAGTTAGGAAAGAAGTGTAGTTGAAAGGAACCATAATAAATGGACAAAGAAGAAATCAATGATGGGGCGATAGGCACAGGTGGAACAATATGAGGGCTGACATGATAAAATACAGAAAATACACCAAACCAACAGGCCACCTTCTGTTGCATTATCAGTGTATTTAATAATGCAGTGATTACGTATTGATCATTATCTTGAACGTAGCCTAATGTCAGAAAACAGTCCAAATTAAATATGCTTATATTGAAATATTCCCATGGAAAAAAAATAAGTGCTAAAAATAAATAAAAAAATAAAAAATAAGGCTAAAACAAAAGAGCTTCTTGTCTCACTCAGCATTTTTCACATACAATGTCTTATTAATGAGAGCTCCAATGCAGAGTAGAGTTCGATACCACCTTGTCTGTGTGGAGCCAGAGGCTTCTTCCTCTGTCTTTGGGGGTTTTCCTCTGGGTACTCTGGTTTTCTCCCCCAGTCTAAAGACATACATTGTAGGATGATTAGCATCTCGGAACTGTGTGTAGTGTGTGAATGGGTGTGAGATTTTGCCCTGCAATGTGTTGGCATATGCTTGGATAAGCTCCATGCAAGCCTGTGTAGGATATGAGGTACAGAACATTGATCTACAGATAATTACAAGCATGATTAGGAGTATTAGCATAAAGCTTTCATCAGTTAAAGGCAAAACTGGACAGACTAATGGACTAAAGTGCTGCTGCATAATATTTCAGTGAAGCTGAATTTCCACTGGCGCCACTATCAGTGTGCAGTCCAGCAGCAGGTAACTTAGGAAAACAAAGTGAAAATAGACTTGATAAAAGAAAATAAACAAAAAAGAATTACCTAAAATGTTTGCAGAACTAAAGATCATAACTATTGATATATATGCATGATGGTACTTTTAGTCCCCGACCTAAATGAGGTAGTGTTTTTGATAGGGACAACAAATCACTTCGGATAAGGGTGCTTGTCGAAAACCATAAATATAAATGTAAGTCATTCAGGGTGGACTTTCCTTTTAATGGCAACACTATGCAAGCAAGCAACAGAACATGATATATAGGCACCTGTGACTCTCTGAATGACTTCAAGGACAGCTGCTAGCAAAAAGGGGAAATAGCATTGTTAACCTTGAGTGGAGCCATGTGTCAACAATTTAGGCTTTTGCTCTCTTCGGCCATGCTTCAATTTTACAAAAAAAAAAAAAAAAAGGACTGCATAGAAGAATTTTTTGTGGCTCCTCAATGGTTTACCGCCGACGCTTCAACCTCCCAAATATCTTTCCAAGACACATGCCTCCACCAAAGCACGGTCCAGCTTTGGCCTTTGTACAAGTCTTGTGTTAGTCAGCTATTCAGCCTTGTCTCATGCATTTCAGACTAAATTTCCACCCAGATATTCTTTTGGCATAAGTATTTATTGGAGTTTTACTGGCAAGTAAATGCAAAAGCTAATGGCTAATGTATACAGTGGTATGCTGTGTGTGATTTGTGCACAGAGGTTTCTTAAATGTTTGTAGAGTTTGTTTAGTGCAAACCATCACAATGAATCAGCGTGATGAATTAAGCATTGCTACATCTCTGCTTATTTCTGTAGCTTTGCTGTTCTCCACTGAGAAGATGGTGGTGAGGTGTGAGAAGAATGCGTTCGATCCTATTTTACTGTTCCATCTCTGTTTGTTATAAATACATAAATAGACTAATAACAATGCTTAGCTTATATATTGCATACTTCTTCTTCTCCTTTGGGCTTTTCCCTTCAGGGGTCTCCACAGCGAATCATCTCCCTCCACCTATCCCTATCTTCTGCATCCTCAACACTTGCACCCACTAGCTTCATATCCTCATTTATTACATCCATGTACCTCCAAACCTCCACCTCTCCAGGGTTTTCTCCACCTGCTCCCTACTCTCACTACAGATCACAATGTCATCTGCAAACATCATTGTCCAAGGAGACTCCTGTCTGGATGGAATAACAAAGCAAAGCCAAATCAAAGCTTCACCATAGAATTCTGTAGTGTTTAATTACTACAATGGTCAACTACACTCACCATAGCAGAAGAGATGAGACGAGGCAGTTATATAGGACAGGTTATATGTAATAGCTCTAACTGTAATCAATGCTGTTGAATGGATTGCATTTATCACGCAGTCTTGTACAACGCAAGAAGAAGTAAGGGATAAACGTATATCTGACAGCAGTGTTTATTATGAAATTGTTTTTTTTTAAGAAAGTGACCAGCTTTTTGCTGCCCTTGTGGTTAGGGCTAAGAGGTAAAAATCTTAAAATTGACACATGGGTCGAACTGCAACTCCAACAGATGGAGAAAAATAGTTTGAAAAGAGCTAAAATATTTTATTAAACAGAAGAGGAAGGGCTCTCATGGGTCTATTTTCCTCTGCAGCCTACCTCATCTTATATATGAATTGATTATCATTTGGCCCACAGTTTTTTTTCCACAAGAGGATTACCTTGATGGGATTGAGCCGAGTTAAACAGGTCAAAAGGCGCCGGTGCTGCGAGAGAAAGTATGCGATGTCATTAATCCCTAACATGCCTCACTGATCAGCTGTTAGATAACTGTCAGGAAATGACAAGAACATGTCCTGGATGCAAGGTGAAGCGATTAAGTGTGTGCATTATATGAGGCAGCAAAATATAACGGTTAATGGCGATGATAATCAGACAGGAAAGGAGATAGATGGCGGTGAGCTTCGTGTGGATTATGTGGTACGTTTTCATTTAGAATAAATATATCAAACACACTCTCTGGCTACTTTTATAGGAACTCATCCGTGCAGATATTTAATGTGGCAGTAGAACAACCCATAAAATCATGCACATACCGGTCAAAAATATCAGGTAATGTTCAGATCAAATATTATAAATGAGTTGAAAATGTGATATCAGCATGGTTCTTGGTGACAGACGGGCTGGATTGAATATTACACAAACTGCTAATCCCCTGGCATTTTCACACACAGCCATCTATAGTTTATAGAGAATGGTGCAGAAAGCATTCAGTTCTTCAGTCTGTGAATGACAGAGGATGGCCAGACTGGTCTGAGCTGAAAGGAAGGGTATGGTAACTCAAATAAGCATGCTTTACACACTGTGAAACATGATAGCCCTATTAAGCTATGTGAACTTCTCTTTCTTGTTCTTCGCTTTTTGACAAGATTTGGATATTTGGATCTTACTCAATTTGTTAAATATTCAACAATAATCCATTGTCCTGACTACTTGTGAGTTGAGTTTACTCATATTTTTAAGGAAGTAGGTGAACTTTTGTCTTGAAATGTGCAGGGGTGGAGAGCAGAAAAGCATCTCAAAACGCACAGTATGCCGAGAACCCTAAGGTGGATGAGCTACACAACAGAAGACCACATTGGGTTCCACTCCTGTAAGCCAAGACAAGCAATCTGATGCTACAGTGGGCAAACTGGTCACCCAAACTGGGCAGACTAGAAAGACATTGCCTAAATGATGAGTTATATGCGTGGCTCATGAATGTATATTCACATAAATTTCATTTTACAACATATTACATGTTAAAAAATGATACCGTTGTTAAGGATAACAGGATCTCCGATTTTTCCACAGCACTCCCAGTTCCACATACAATGAATGTTTTTAATCAGGCTGCAAACGTATTTACGCAGATATAACGTGGCCTCTGCTAATTTTATGCTTAGCCAGCGGCCAGGCGACAGTTCCCCCGATGACTGTTTTGTCCTCGTCTTGTTTTTCTGGCTTTAGCTATGCGAGTGTTTGTGCACAGCACTTTACAGTAATCATAAACACAATAACAGAGTGTGGTCAGGGCCTGTTATTTGGGTGAAGCCGCAGTCTGGTGTAAACAGAGGTTCCAAGAGCATGCTAACTGCCTTCCTGCCTTCGGTTGGGGAAGAGACGATTAAATGCCTTTAATGAAGCCCTTTTCTATCTGCAGGTCATATGGAACTCATCTAACAGATGAGCCTATGCTCCTTGCAAAGTGTCATTTGCCGTACTTGCGGAGAAGTTTATTGGGAGCTTTTCCCCTCACTAGTGCATAGCGAGAAATTCTCGCCACGGCTTTAGCATGCCATGCGTCTCCCAGGCTTGTTTTCGAGCGCCCGCTCCAGCGGAGAGCCACCAACCTAGAGATGCTTGAAAAGCGTCGAATTCTCGTCTGGATGTTGT